>NC_090940.1:459815472-460116107 GCF_040938575.1 Ambystoma mexicanum | reverse complement strand
GTTCTGAAGTTCCAGTCCCCAAAGCCCTGCTTTTATGCAGCAAACCCCCATTTATTCAGCCTAGCTGTCAATCAAACATGCTAAGTGGTGAGCCGTGCGGCTCACCACTTGGGCCAATCACGCAAGAGTGTGACTTGAGTTGCCAAGGCAACTCAGTCCAGGGTGCCTAAACCCCCTCCCACATCCCCTGTGGTACCCAGACAGAGTGCCACCACTTTTGGAGGCTTCGGTGGAGAAGCCCGCCAAAAAGTGGAACAAAGGGCCCGACTTGGGTTGGAGTCACAGAAGCGAACACAAATGCCATTTTGGAACCGAGTTTCATCAAAAATTACCAACCAGTGATTTTATATTAATTTAATAAACCGGTGGTATGTTCGAGGCTATATTAAAAAGTGGTAGCCACGAACAATGGGAAAATCCCATAGGAATATATTTGCAGTCGAATATAAAAAGTAGTATCCACTGCCACCAGCCAAAACTCGATCAGGGGGGATGGAGACGTGCCCCCTCGAACAACAGACCCCGGGGCAATTGAATTGCCCCGACCAATACGTCCACAATATGATGGTTTGTACTGGTTTCTGTTCATAATTTGGGACTAGTACAGCCAATGGTGACTTTACATGCCCTGGTAGACAGCAGTCAGTCCTAGGGTATGGAGTCTATGTTTGGGGGTCACTATGACAACCCTGGGTTACTGCACGGAGGGTGCTGTGTAACCCACATACCAAAAAACACATGAAGCCCTATGGGGTAAAGGACCCCATGGCCCATAAAACACATTCAAAGTCAAAGGAACAACTCAAATCATGTCTAAGAGTGGGAGAAAAAGAGTCTCACTCTTAGCAGGAGAGAAACAAATAAACCCCAAAAATCCAGCAAAGCTGCTGGGGGACTCACTAGGTTTGGGAAATTAGCCTTAGCAGAGAATTCTCCCTAACAAGGTAGACCCGGTAAGGTAGGGTCTAAAACACCTTAGGCTCCAATCTATACTAAAACATTCCTTTTCAACAGTAGCCCACCTAAATTCCCTACCCTTAAGTTGTCTACTGATGAATATGATCGGATGTTCTCTTCCTTTGTCATCTAACTGGGACAAGACAGCTCCAATTCTGGTGTCGCAGGCGTCAGTTTGAACGATAAAGGACTTGCTGTAATCAGGCGCACACAACACGGGTGCCCTACACAGACTTTCTTTCAAGCCATTAAAGGCCGTCTGACAGTCTTCCGTCCAATTAACCTTCCTAGGTTGTTTGGGCGAAGTCAGAGATGTCAGTGGTGCAGCTATGGTTCCATAGTCTGCCATGAAATTGCGATAGTACCCAGTGAGGCCCAAAAAGGCTCTCATCTGGGTTTGAGTAGTGGGAGTCTCCCAGTCATGTACATCCTGTACTTTACTGGGGAGAGGTTGGATTTGACCCCCTCCTACCTCATGACCAAGATATGTGACTTTCCCCTGAGCTATCTGGCACTTGGTGGCCTTGATAGTGAGGTTAGCCCTTTTCAAGGCCTGCAACACCTTATCCAGGTGGGTCAAATGCTCTTCCCAGGTGGAACTGTAGACGGCAATGTCGTCTAGGTAGGCCACACAAAAGGCCTCCAGCTCACTGAGTGCATGATTGACCAATCTCTGGAAGGTGGCAGGGGCATTCTGCAACCCAAAAGGTATGACCCTAAACTGGTAGAGTCCCTCTGGTGTTGAGAATGCAGTCTTTTCCTTGGCATGGTCCGTCAGAGCTAATTGCCAATAGCCTGAGGTAAGGTCAAAGGTACTCACAAATTTGGCAGCACCTATGGTGTCCACGAGCTTATCAGCCCTGGGCAATGGGTGCGCGTCAGTTTTGGTGGCGGCATTAACTCCTCGGTAGTCCACACAGAACCTTCAATCCTTGGTACCTGCCTGGGAACTTGCCTTGGGGACAAGGACCACTGGACTGGACCAGGTACTGGTTTTGGGTTCAATAACACCCAGATAGATCCAACATCTTGGCGACCTCAGCCTGGATGTGGTTCTTAACTGTATCTGACATACGGTAGCACCTGCTTTTGACAGGCACACTGTCACCAGTGTCAATCTCGTGCCTACACCACGGTGTAAGGCCTGGTGTCAGGGAAAACAGAGAGGCATACTGCCGGAGCAAAGCTCTTCAGGCCCTCTGCTGCTCTGCTGTCAGATCGGGAAAGAGATGTACTCCCTCCACTGGGCCATCCTGAGGATTGCTATGCAGCAAATCAGGAAGGGGCTCACTCTCATCCTCTTCTTGCTCTGAAGCCAGCAAGAGACATGAGACTTCTGCTCGCCTGTGGAAAGGCTTGAGCCTGTTAACATGGAACACCTGAGGGGCTACCCCTGGGATTCCCATGTCAACCAGATAATTGACTTCGCCCATCTTGGAGATGATCCTGAAGGGTCCAGTCCACTTGTCTGCCAAAGCCTTAGGCTTGGTAGGCTCCATCACAAGGGTTTCCTGTCCCGGAGTCCAATCCACTTGCAAGGCGGGACCTGGAGGGGTGGCCTCTCAACCTTCTCTGATCAAGGCAAGGTGCCCCCTAACGGAATGTCCAAAGAGTAACTCTAAGGGGCTGAAACCAACACCCTCTTGAGGTACCTCTCTGTAAGCAAACAGCAGGCATGGCAGGAGAAGATCCCACTTATTCCTTAGGGGCTCTTCCAAAGCGCCTAGCATGCCCTTCAGAGTTTTATTAAATCTCTCAACCGACCGTTGGTCTCAGTGTGTAAGAAGTGGAGAACTTGTAAGTTACTCCACACTCTTTCCACATGGTTTTCATGTAACTCGACATGAAGTTGGATCCTCTGTCAGAGACAACCTCCTTAGGGAATCCAACATGGGTGAAAATGCCCAGGAGAGCCCTGGCAACCACCTTGGCCGTAACCGTCCGAAGGGGTATAGCCTCAGGGTACCTGGTGGCATGATCGACCAAGACCAGGATGAACTGATGGCCACCTGAAGTGGGAGGGTCAAGGGGACCGACAATGTCAATGCCCAACCTCTCAAACGGAGTGCCAACCACTGGCAATGGTTGCAGTGGGGCAATGACACTGCCTTCAGCCTTGCCAGATAACTGACAAGTTGGGCAGGTCCTGCAGTGGGACTCCACTTCTACTCCCATCCGTGGCCAGTAGAAATGGGCAGAGAGCCTCTGCTTAGTCTTCTTGGCCCCAAGATGACCAGCCAAGGGCACCTCATGCGCCAACTGCAGCAGGAAGGGCCTGTAAACCTGGGGGACCACCAACCTCTTGAGGGCACCAGGTTCAGGCTTAGTGGGCTCACTAATAAGGAGCTCACCCTCCCAATAAATCCAAAACGTCTGAGGCACTTCTCCTTGTGCCTGGGACAGGGCCTGTTTCCTCAGACCCTCGAGAGAGTGGCACTCTCTCTGTCCCTTACAGAAGTCTGCCCGGGAGGGTCCCCCTTCAGCTAACAAGCATTGAAGGTCAGGATGATCCTCCGGTTGAAAGCCTCTCCCACAGGAAAGTGTTCTGGCTCTTCTCCCACATTAGTTGAGACGGGATTCACCACTGGATCCAGCCCGTCCGGAGCATGGATCCCAATGGGTGCTGTCGGAACAGCAGGAAGAGCAGGAGCTCCCTCCACAGAGGCGGCCTTCTTACTCTTCCGTTTTCTTCGTGCCTTGGGTTTCTCCGTCGGCAAGGATACCGGGCTCACTTCCAGATCCTATGTGACCTGCGATTGGGTGACTGCCACAGCAGCCATGGGTAGACCATCCGTGATCATCCCCAACTCGACCAAATCCTTTCCTAACAAATTGTACGCAGGCACGTTGTCCTGAACCAGGACCGGAAGCTTCGCTGTCTTGTCCCCAATCGTAATGTTGACTAAGGCTACAGGCGATAATTTGGGAGGCCCACCAGCTAACCTGGTGGTTCTCAGAGGAGCACTTACATAGTCCTCTGGCTTGAGCAGGGTCCTGTCCACCACGGTCATGCTTTCCCCAGTGTCTCTCAAACCAGTAGAAGGCTGGCCATTTAAGAGGACACTATGAGTGTTCTGTAGGATAGTCGCCAGTACTTCTGCGTGCTGGACCAAGGCCCCAAGGGACACTAAGGAAATCTTTACGGTAGCACCGAAGGTGATCCCAGTAGAGGAGGGGAGGGCAGTGGCCTTGACCTCAGGTACGGAGTAGGGGTAGGTCAGGCTGACAGCCTGGACTCCAAGTGCCTTACCCTTACACTTGGGGTCACCCTTTCGGTGGTCCAGCGCCCTACAATCCCAACAAGTGCCAGGAGTGCAGGGTACGGTACTGGAACCACTGGGAGTCTGCTTTGCAGCAGGCGGACCACTACTCTTACTCCCACCCACAACAGACTTATCCCCACTAGGTTTTTGGGTCTTTGTAGAGGAAGGTTTTGGTTTACCCAACTGTGACTGCTTTTGGGACTACTCAGCTTTCTGAGAGGCCCCCTTTTCTTTGTCCTTGTCCTTCCCACTGGAGTCCTTAGGGGACACCCGGTGGGAGACCCACTTGTCAGGCAACCTAGCCAGCTTAAAGGGGTCCAAAATGTTCTGGTCAGCAACATACTGACGCAGCTCTGGTGAACAGGCTTCCGAAAAATGCTCAAAAAAGAAAAGGTGGGATAATTCAACAAACGTTTTTACTTTGTAACCATCAATCCACCCCATCATGTTCATGTGCGCAGCACTCAACCAGTCAATCCAAGACACATTTTCTCGTTTCTTAAAATCCCTGAACCGTTTAAGGTATTGGGTCGGTGTCTTGCCAAACTTGGCAATTAAAGCAGACTTCATGCACTCATACTGACATCTTTCTTCCACACTCAGTTTCAGAATACAGTAATATCCAGTTTGAGGCACTCTGCTTAACAAACACTTAGCCCAATCTCTCTTATCAACACCATGAATTGCACAAGCCATTTCAAACGCTTCAATCCATTGGAGGATATCAGATCCCTCTGCATACACACCAACCAAATCTTTCATAAACTTGGTTCCTGGGGACCTGCCACTCTCAACTGTTTTAGCTGAAGTCTCCACTCGAGCTTTCTCTAGCTGGATTCTTTGGTGCTCAGTGTCCCTATCTTTGATTATCACTTGCGGTGCCAACTCCTCCTGCTTAAGCTCAGCATCTGTTGCCAACTTTTTGTATTGAAAGGCTAACTGTTCCCGTTGTAGCTCCAATTTTAAAAGTTCAATCTTCAGGGCTTCCCCCGAAGAGCAGTGTTGGGGTTTGGAACAGAGGCAGCAGTTATGGTGGCATTCCCAGAAAAAGATTCAGTGACAACCCTTGGGGTAGAGTCCTCATTGGTTGCATCCCCCCCTTCAAGAGTTTCACAATTGGTCTGGTAGTCCACAAGGGCAGCTATCAGTTCAGCCCTAGACTTATACCCAAGGTCTAACTCCCTGGCGTCACAAGCACTCGGGAGAGCCTCTAAGCTCATCCGAGTCAATTTACCATTTGCAATAGATTCCATTGCTTGTAATGAAGTTATCTTGTACACAACTACCTCAATTTAACAAAGTGCAGATATCCTTCGTAAGTGGCACGGTTATACACTGATTCTTAAAACCATAAGCATCCCACCGCTGCCACCAGTGTAAAGACGCCGGAGGGGGTGTCTGTACTTCTGCTCTCTCTATGCTATCGGAGAGGCACAGTGGACCCCAGCCAAGATTCTCTATTATTGGTATCGTGGTCGAGCAATCAAGGCCTAGCTTCTCAGGAGGTGATGCAGGCTGGTTCTTAAGTACAGTGTAGTCCCCAAGCCCCCATAAAGGAATGTCCACACACTGTATTAGTTAAAAAACAGTCTTTATATAATTAATATTCAAGGTTATATACAATATCACGATAACACACTTTGTACTTGGTTATCTATAATATACAGTTCTACGTGGTACCACAATTACTATTACATCTCTTTAAAGTGCATCAACTGTATGGTTAAATGGCACACAAATTAAGTCGTAAAGGAAACCAACAGTAGAGAGAGGAAGGAAAGCAAGGTGGTTGAACAATTGGCAGAATGCTGGCCCTGTACCACTAGACACAGTTCTGTGTGGAGATCCCCCCACCTGGGCAACCTGTAAGATAACGATGTATCACAAGCCCAGTCCATATATTGTTCTATGAGTCTTATTTCCTTCTACAATAGCTCTACAGCCCCAATGTACCTGGAATTATAGCGTTCGTCGACGGGAAATCGATAGCCCTTCTTGAGTGCCCTCCCTTTAAGGCAGGAGTCACGGGTCGTCAAACGTCCGACGGAGAACAGGGTGAACTACCGCAGTAAAGTGGCAGCTTCATTCCTAGCGGTGCTCGTCGACGACGGAGCGTTGGCATCCTGCAAGGAAGAGGCCTGCATGGCACCTCGGTGACGATAGTTCTGGACAACAAAGAGATGATGAAGAACTGTGGCCCAGCAAGGGCGTTGAGTCGTTGGCGTCTCTGTGGTCTTTAGGTGGCGAGAAACCCGATGATGCGGACGAGAGCGTCCTTGGATTCAAAAGTTCTTAGGCAAATGGGAGCACGGCGGCTCCGGTCAGCGATGGCGGTCGTCGACAGTGGCGGACAACAGTCCATGGCGCTTCTCCTTGGAGTTCTGCAGCAGTCCCCGTCTCGGGTCGTCAGCCTGTCAAAGGTCTGTCTACCAGGGAGCTTTGGCAAAGATCAGCTGGTGCACAATGGTCCCTCGTAGCTCGGGAAGAGGGCGCCTTATCAGCTCCTCTCTGGGTCAGTCCTTGGAGGCACAGCAGCTTTCAGATTGTGAAGGAGAGCAACAGCAACTCTTCTCGTCCAGCTGGGCTTCAAGGTTAAGCTTCAGTTACTCCAGTTACTCGTCGTAGTGGACTTCAGCTTCTGAATACGACTCCTAGCAGTGTGAGGTCCCCAGATATACTGTTGATCTCCCATTCATTCCGCTGGGTCATACTCAAGCATCCAATCACGACTAAGGGCATTCATGCAGGCAGGCAGCCAATCAGGTGCATAGTGCTTTCAGGCCATTCACTCCTCTCCAGACACTCACAACAAGTTATGTGTATTGGGACGAGTACCCAGCCATTCAACACTCCCCACTGCATTCATACCGGTTTCGGGCAGGGCTGTCTCAGTCATTGTGTCAAACACCAGATACTAGACATCCACAACACAATGCGTATTCGTCACACACTCCATTCACCCAGGTCCCACCCACAAGCGTACCCACAACATACGGTCGTTGAGAAGGCTCCAGCCAGTCTGGTCAGCACTTCCCCACACTACCATATATGTAACTTCCACCCAACAGCCAGTCATGGGGAAGGGACAGGGGCAGGGCTTCTTGGGACTTCGGAAAGATCAAGGTCATAGGTGATGGAAGGCAAGAGGCCGTGGGGGCCATTTTGTCTCAATCAGGAATCTACCAATTCCAATGACAGGGCCTGTGCATCCCAAAATGGAGGATGCTCAGGGGACCAGTCATTTCAGCACGGAGCTGCCACCAGCCCGTACCCTGCTCTGTGGGTCACACACAGGTGCCCAAAAACATACACTAGGGTGCCATAAGTGTATCCCATGGGTCTGTTGACCAAACTAAAAGAGAGAGCTGCACCGCCAGGAGTCCCACACAAACTCCTGCACAGAAAACATGACAGAACACACGATAAAAAGCAGTAAAAGACAAGGATACAGAGGCCCTGTCCCTCCGATGCATTTCCAGCATCACAGCAGCACAGCTACGGGTACTCCGAGAATGGTTTATGGGGGATACCAGGAAGCCTTGGGTGAAAATAGACAGGGCAGTGGTAGGTCCCAGTTGGAAGGTGTATTGTGGCTAAACAGACAAGATAGACCTAGGAATACACAGACTAGCCAAATTCTTGCAGTGATTTCGATGTATTGGATCGTCTGTTAGATAAAGGAGCTTTGTCTACATGCCCTTCACCATTTACCCCATTATTTGGGAACCCTCGATTTAAACCTGGGTTGATACAGGGTGCATTCAAACAATGGTGGATAGTTGGCTGCGTAAAAATGTGGGTGGATGCACCACCTTGACCCCAACATTTCCGCCAACTTCAGACCAGTCACCACAGTACTGTTTCTTCTAAAAATCTTAGACAAGGCTGCATACATTCAGATCCAGAACCATCTTGAGACAAACAACATCCTAGGCCTCAGACAATCTGGCGTCCGTCCTAGACATGGGACAGAAACGGCCCTCTTGGATTTGAAAATCCAAATGGAGGATGCAAGAGAAAATGGAAAGCCTGCTCTACTTCTCCTACTGGACCTATCGGCAGTGTTCGATCTGGTAGATCACAATATCTTAACCAACTATCTCACCACAGCGGCCTCCTTTTCAAATAGAGCCGCAGTCTAGGTCAACTCTTTCCTCTCAGACAGATCTATGAGAGTCTTCTCCCCCATCGCCTCAGCTGACCCCGCCCCCATTTCATGTGGAGTCCCACAAGACTCCTGTGTCTCACCTACCCTCTATAATATATTCACCAATCTTCTATTTGACCTCCTTGATGACCTTGGCCTATCGTATACTAACTATGCAGATGATACGCAAATGCTCATCAATCTATCAGGCGATTACCAATCAGATTCAACCCTCCTCAACAATATATACAGCAAAATTCAGACCTGGATGGCCAAACTGTCTCAATGATGAGAAAACCGAGTTACTACTCATTGGATCCAAAATGAGACTTAATAAGCTTGATCCCAAATCCTCTGCCTTCATTATTGACGGAAACCTCATCAAAGTCAAAAAGGAAGCTAAAACCTTAGGCTTCTACCTAGACTTGGCACTCACCCTTCAAAGACAAGTAAATGCCACCTCCTCTACAACAGCCTATACCTCAAAACTGATCAATCCATGTAGACAATGCAAGAGCCCTGATACTGTCCAAACTGGACTATTGCAATACTCTGTATCTTGGCACCAGCCAAAGAAACCTACACAAGTTACAAGTATTGAAAAATAATGCACTCAGAACTGCCCTGAACATTCTACGCTCCAACCACATCCCCCAAACCCGACGAAACATCAACTGGCTCCCTATTCAAGTAGGATCTCCTTCAGAACGATTATGATCACACACAAGTACCTAAATAAAGCAGCCCCCAAGTACCTGACGGACAGATTTGTCAGAAACAACTCCACTAGATTCACCAGAGCAAACTATGCCCACTGTCTCAATATCCCCATATTCAAACTCCTCAAAGCAGGAGGCGCCAGCTTTCCGGTGCTCACGCCCAAGGCCTGGAACAAGCTACACCTGCTCTCAGGTCAGACACTAAATTCCTATCATTCCGATGTAAAGTTAAAACCTGGCTGTTTTCACAAACCAAGTAACTATCACTGTGCATTATTATGTCTCGAAGCTATGTTTATACTGATCAAATGTATATGTTGAACCATGGCCACTGTAAACTATAAGCTATGTATATAATGAACAAATGTAAATACTGTATTTCTTATACTGTTCTATATTTCTGTACATTTCTGCATCTATTACTGTAAATATTTTTGTATGGTACCTTTACTTCATTGTTGTAACCTGATGTATCCTAAGAAAGCACCCAGATACCCCTGAGTTTGGTGTGCTTTATAAGCAAATAAAACAAACAAACAAACAAACAAACAAGTATGATACAGGGAGGGGATATATATTTGTTTGAGGAATGTAAACAAATATTGGGTCTCAAGGAAAAAGATAGGTTGGAGTATTACCAATTGAGACATTGGCTAGCAGGTTCAGGTGGACGAGAAGTGGCAGGGAGAGAGCTTACTGCGTTTGAAAAATTCATAACCACACATTCAGGGAATAAACAAATGGTGTCAAAGCTCCATTCAATACTGATAAAAGAAGATATGGGACAGGTCTGGCGGTATATGTATAAATGGGAAAAGTCTCTGGGGATAGATCTGCCGAGAAGTTATTGGGAAAATGTATGGAGGAACATTCCTAAACTAACAAGGTCTATACAGATTAGGGAAGCATGGCATAGGATTATGTACCAATCGCATTTTACCCCTAAAAAACTGCACAAAATGTTCCCGACTTCCATGGACGATGCTGGCGAGAATGTGGAGGGAAGGGTGATTGGTGGCACATATGGTGGGAGTGCCCAAAATTGAAGATGTTTTGGGAAGAGGTCACATATCAGATTAAAAGTATGGTATATTCAGCAATAATTTGGTCACCTAAAGAATGGCTGTGTGGTTTGTTTGACCCTGAGAATTGTCTACCTACCAAAACTCAAAGTAAAGCATTTATGTTAATGGTTATAGCCACATGGTTTGTCATTGCAAGCGCTTAGAAACAAAAGAAACCGCCAGGGGTGAGAGACTGGTTGATTACATTATGGGGGTTTATCGCTTTGGACTGGATGACATAATCTTCAAGGAGAACAGGATACGTTTTGAAAAGAATGGGCTTTGGTTTTGGACTTCCTTAACAGCGATTTTGTGTTGCAATGATGTCCACATTATATAAGGATATTGAATATTATGGAAACAAGAATATATGTAGCTTGACAATAATTGTGAAAAAGCTACGCTGTCTCTGCCAGGGGGTCGGGGGGGGGGCTCGGTGAAGAAGGGGAATGGGAGGGAGGGAGGAGGGGGAGTAATGTTGTGTATTTGGAAAATCTTAATAAAAATATATTTAAAAAAAAGATATGGGACATCCTGGAAGCAGAAATAGTCACAGTGGCCAAAGAAGGGGGCCCCCATCATGATCAGAACTTCCGAGCTCAAACACACAAACCGCGGTCCTTCGGGACAACACTTGAAACAAGACCCTCCCAGTTAACTGCTACCAAACTGGGGGAAACTAGGGAGGAGGGGTGGCAATTGTTCTAGGTACAGGGAGCGGGAGGAAGGGGCTACCCTTATTTTCTTGTACTTCTGATTGAATGTTTAACAGCAAATATGTGACTCCGTACTGCTCATTCCTTGTCTGCAACCAAATAAAATAAAATTGTTAAAAAATAAAACAGGCACAGTTAAGAGGTATACCTCCTTCGTATTTTGCTGTAACTCAGCCCGAGAGGAGGCTATAATCTCAAGAGGGGTGTGAATGTGAAACAGTACGAACTAAAACAGCAAAGTACAACAGTTGTGAAAAAACAGACGGTGGTTCACTGCACAGACACCAGGGATCCCTTACTCAGGTGGCCAGACATGGCCATCACCTTTGTATCCAGACCCTGGAGGTGGACAAGTGAGGGAAGATCACTTGGGTGAGGGGTCTTATGGGAGTGGGGGAGAGACACCGGATGGCGAGACACAGTATCCCCCTTTCCCAATACCCATATCCAAACCTATTTTATAGGATATTCCAACTTCCCAAATCCCCTACCCTTTCCTACACAAACAATGAGTGGAGGAAGAGGAGGTCTAAAGCTAAAAGGATTACCACCCATGAAATACACTGGACATGTCCCTCTAAAGAGATCAGGCAGGGTCAGGCACTTGACTTTAATCATGCACACCTAATACCTATAAACTCTCCCCACATGGTTAAAAAGTGGAACACTGAGACACACTTTGAGCAAAGCAGAGCACAAGAAGGAGCAGTTCCTCCAGGGCAAAGGCAAACCAAGCAAAGGAGAGCGAGGGGTTGAACCCAAGGGGCAGAAAGCCAGAGACCTTCTCTCCCCAGCAAGAGATTGTTATTTATGAAAGGCTGTGTGGATTGCGCACGACAGCCCAGCCGGAAGGGAGAAAAAGTCTTCCGAATGCTACAAGATTACCGGTCTGCTGGATGAACAGCATAGTTGGGGAGGTGCAGAAGCGGCAGCGGTAACAACCTTGACTCCTACATCAAAGGCGCGAAAGACGGAAAGCATCTTAAGACGACCAGTGAGTTGAGGAAAGCAACGAAAGCCCGGTTTGTGTTTAATTTAAATGCTTGCGACAGTATCCGAGGGATGAAGGTTAGGCAAGCGCTGATAAGCTGCGAGAGAAAGTGAAGCCATTGTTAAGAACTGTGAATAACAAATACAAAGTAGAGGAAAGTTCAGGCAAAGTGAAAATGCCCAAAGTCTCTGTGAAATGTTTTAAAGCTGCAGAGGCAGTGGGAAGCGAGAGAAAGAAAGTAACCACAAAACTGCATGAAAGTAAAGTTTGAAAGACTTGATCTAGGAGCAATTGATACATTTTCCAAGAGGCATTAGAACTGAAGGACAATATGTAAAGTGGAAGTAAAGAAAGGAAGGAGGGTCAAAGTGGTCATATGGAGGTGAGAGCAAAAATCCTCCCAGTTTCGAAAGTCCTCGACAGCTAAATCAAAATTCGATAGGAGGATTGAGCCTGATTGAGGCGACTTGTAGTGTGTAATGTGAAGAAAGTTTGGGGAAGGGAACACCACAAAGGAGAAAAGGTTTGAGCCTGAATTGAGGGGAACCTATAGTGAACTGCGACCAAATACTATAATTAAACTTTTTGTTGAAACTGTGTAGAAGCTTGAAGGGGGACCTGGACTTGGCTGGTGGGAACCTGCGAGGTTAACCTGTGAACTTGTGACTCAGACTTGAATGGCCAAGAAGGATCTGGAGGGCAGAGCCAGCTACCTAACTGTGTTGCCAAGCCAAAGTGTGTCCATCCATCAAGTGTTCCATCTAACCCTGTGCTATACAATGTAGTGACGTGAATTAATACAGATTTATATTGCTATTCTGACATTTTGTTTCAACACTGATTTTTCCTTTTTTAGATACATATCACTATGTCACAATAGTTTGTATTAGAGTGAGGGCAGATATTAGGTTTTGTTAGTATAGGTCTTTATTGTTTGACTAAGGCTGAGTAGGACTGTTTATTATTTGATGGTTGAGATTACTCCCATCTTAGTTATAGGGCCAGACAGAACTTTTTCAAAACGCCCTTGAATCTAACAATAAAGGTTTTGAAACTTGCAACTATTGTGTTAGTGTCTATTTGTGATACCATGCCTCCCTTAAATAGGGTGTCAGCACTGGGTACCACTCAATTGAAACAAGTTGGGGAACCGTAAAATGTCTGAAACTCAGTAATCAAGACTCAGACCCTACTACCTACACAAAAGAATCTATTGGCTTTGATACATGCAGCAGTAGAGAAGCTACCATCCTTCCACGAAAAAGAGGAATGATTTCCACTGAGTTAGTTCTAATACCCCCCCCCCCATGTTGTTACATTAGGCTGGCACCAAAATCTCGTTTAGCCTGGAAATTTGGTATGTATGTACTTGCAGGAGTTATAGACCCAGACTTTCAGGGAGATGTAAACGTACTCTTGTAAAATCATGGAGAAACTCCTTTTGAAATATGTCCTGGGAACAGGATCGCACAGGGAATTCTTGAGAAAGATTTATTTCCCAATTTTGAGGAAGAGATGGAACATGGGGAAACTGAGAGAGGTAACTTAATTTTTGCAGAGGCCAGTGATAAATGTAAAATCAGAGCCAAAGTGGAAGATGAACCCGCCATCCTTCCAGTCTTCGCCTTTGCCCAATGAAACGACCCAATGTTGGCAGAGGCTTTCTTTCAAATAATCCCTGAGTGAGAAGGCAGAGAAAAAAGAAATCACTTTTTTTCTGAAACAGGGACTACTATATCAAAGGGAATCCTCAGGGGACGGCATAAGTAAAACCCAATTAGTAATACCTAAAACCTATCGGATAATTGGTTGGAAATTGCACACTCTCACTTGACAGGGGGACACTTAGGACAATCTAAGACTCAAGCTCACATTAGTGGAAATTTCTGTTGGCCGGGGATACATGCTGATGTGAATAACTTTGTTCAGACATGTGAAATATGTGAAAAGACTAGCTTGCATATTCCTCTACCTGTCCTTTAAATCCACTACCGATAATTGAAGATCCCTTCTCCTGAATAGGGATGGATATTATCAACCATTCGAACTTCTATGTTGGGCAACAAATTTGTTCTTGTGATCATTGATTATGCCACCAGGTACCCAGAAGCCTCTGCCATGAAAAATAACACCACCCAGCAAATCTTAAAGCATTTGCTACCGTTCTTTTCTATGGTTGAGTTCCCGAAAGAAATTCTAACTGACCAGGGGACAAATTTCATGGGTAAGCTCATGGGTGAAATAAAGGAATTGCTACATATTATAAAGTGTATTTCTGCAGTGGAACGTCTGTGCAAATTCATTTTTGCAGATAAATTGAATTTGCATTGACTATGTACTATTAAAATACATTTTGCACAGGACCATGAATAAGGCTTTGTGTTGGCAGCGCAAAGTTACTTTTTTTAGCAGTGGAAACTCACTTTTTACTGTGAAAATATTTGATGAATTGGGCCGTTTGGCAGTATACACGTATTTGGTATTTGAGAGCAGGTGGAGAATGGTGGCACTACAAGGGATGTAATCGAGAAAGGTTGGAAACTTTGATGTTCATATGGAGTAAGAAATGGAGAATGGTGTGCATTTAAAAGTGTTTATTTTTTAGAGAATTTTGCTGAAAGTGAAAAAATGCATATTTCCATTTACAGCAGCATTGTGTCTAAGTATTTTATAAAAGAAAGTAAAAGCTGATGTGAAAGATTTGTAGACCATGTTTAAGTGGCACTTGTTATGTGGAGCTTATGTTGACAGTGCATGTAAGTAACTGCCACTTGATGTTACCAGGTGCAGAGTGCTGTCATATATGGCATTTGGTAGAGTGGCTAAAAAGAGAACATGCTTATTGAGAAGATTATTACAGGGTAAGTGGCAGCAACCCTGTATATATATATATATTCAGTGAAAAAACTTTGTTAAAGGGACGTTATGGTTAAGTTGCGCTACTAAAAACCTATGAAATTCAGTGAAAAAACATTGTTAAAGGGACATTATGGTCCAAAGTAAAACCGAAAAACCCCTGAAATTCGGCAGTTATGGTAAGATAAGCAACCATAACTCGCGCCACCGTGCACTGCTAACACTAACACCCAGGACATCAAAGATGACATCACAAATGTCATTGATGACATCACTGATGACATCACATGGCTGGCTCTCCCTTTTTTTCCTTTACTGACATATCTAAGCCACATAGTTTTCTTCAGTAACAGTCAGGAAGCAAAAATTGAAAAGGTACTATATTTGTAGACTTAGGGTCAAGTCATATCATATGAAACAAATATATAGCGGAAGACACAGGCTTGAAAGAGAGCAATCCTTTCTGTGCATGAAGATAATCATTATAGTTATCAGCACTTTCTCATAGTTTTATTTTTATTACTATACCTTCCCTGTATATGCTCATATTTGTATACGTTGTACTCACACTCCTTTCCTTAGGGTTCACTGACATCATTTGATACACATACATAGAGTAAGTAGCAGCTTTGAAACAGAGCAATCATTTCTCTGCATAAAGATAATCAGTTAGGTTATGAACTCTTTCTGCTACTACTTCTGCTTTTTTGCTTACTTCTCTGTCCCTGTATATACTCATATGTGTATGTGTTGTTGTCTCTTTGTGTTTTGTCTGTAATAATGTAATTATGTATTAAGTGGGTTTTATTAGCTACTTATTACATGTTTCACAGTACACAAAACTCTAATAAGAAAGCAGTTATCATTTCATTATTCTACATGGCAAGATTATGAATATTGCACTTTCATCATGTATACTGCACACACTGCCTAAGTTTCTCCATGAGTTGCTTAGTATACTGGATAGAACTTCATAATAGAATGCTATTTATATCAATGCATTGCTTAATGCACTAATTAGCTCATGATATTTATTCCAATGATCCTTCACACTTTTTGGTCAACATTATTAGAATCCCTCCTACAGAGTTTTCATGAAAAGTAAATGCACATGTGATGTCATCAGTGATGTCATCAATGACATTTGTGATGTCATCTTTGATGTCCTGGGTGTTAGTGTTAGCAATGCACGGTGGCGCGAGTTATGGTTGCTTATCTTACCATAACTGCCGAATTTCAGGGGGTTTTTGGTTTTACTTTGAACCATAACGTCCCTTTAACAAAGTTTTTTCACTGAATTTCATAGGTTTTTAGTAGCGCAACTTCACCATAACGTCCCTTTAACAAAGTGTTATTTACTAAATATAATATATATATATACATATATATATATATATATATATATATATATATATATATATATATATATATATATATATATATATATATATATATATTACATGGACGCGGTAGCGTCCATGTAGTTATGGTTAAGTTGGTGTTTCCATAGGAAGAACATTTTTTGGGTGGCTTATAACTTCACTCCGCCTGGACGAATCCTCACCAAACTTTGCAAAAAAAGTATATGGCCCACTGTGAATTTCTTTGCAAAGTATATATAGGGAAAGTGAAGTACGCAAAAAAAGCAGAAGTAGAAGCAGAAAGTGTTCATAACCTAACTGATTATCTTTATAAACAGAAATGATTGCTCTGCTTCAAACCTACTACTTCCCTATATATAACTATCACATGATGTGACTGCACCCTAAAGAAAGTAATGTGAATACAAATATGAGCATATCCAGAGAAAGTACCGTAATGAAAAAACAGCAGAACATTAAGAAAGTGTTGATAACCTTACTGATTGTCTTCATACACAGAAAGCATTGCTGTCTTTCAAGTGTGTATTTTCCCTGTGTATATGTTTCATATGCTGTGAGTGAACCCTAAGTGAATTATTGTAAGAACATATTTGAAGTATAAGTCTACAAATATAGTACTTTTTGAATTTTGTGTTCCTATTACTGACCAAGATATATCACTAAAGGAAAAAAGAGTGAGTCAGGCATGTGATGTCATCAGTGATGTCATCAATGATATACGTGATGTCATCTTTGATGTCCTGGGTGTTAGCCTTAGCAATGCATGGTGGTGGCGCGAGTTATGGCTGCTTAGCTTACCATAACTGGCGAATTTCAGGGGGTTTTCGGTTTTACTTTGAACCATACCGTCCCTTTAACAATGTTTTTTTACTGAATTTAATAGGTTTTTAGTAGCATAACTTATCCATAACGTCCCTTTAACAAAGTTTTTTTACTGAATTTCATAGGTTTTTAATAGCACAACTTAACCATAACCTCCCTTTATCAAATTTTATTTGACTGAATATACATATTCATAGTGTGAATTTGATAGATGTTTACTAGGATTCCCTTTATTTATATACATGTAACATAGAACATACTGAACCTCCTGCTATTGACTGTGCGTATGTCCGCGGACAGATGCGGACAAGATCAACACTACACAAAAACTCAGAGGGTATCTTAAATTGTTCTATCATGTCATATAAACACTGAACAAGTTCGAAAAGCAGCAGATAAACACATTGGGGTTCATTACAAGGTTGGAGGTAGCTATGGCGCTATTAGCGCCATGGCTACCCCCTTACCGCATTCCGGGTCCGGGTTCCCGGAATAGGGACTTACCGGGTCATTCCGACCTTGGAGGACCCGGTAAATCCCCATTCCAGGAACCATTCGCCATTCCCATTTGAGCCCCCATAGGGCTCAATGGGAATGGGGATGGAGCTAATAACGGGCCCGCTATTAGCGGGCCCGTTATTAGCTCTGAAGTCCCTTAATGTATCCCTTCCATAATGCCTGGTAAAATCAGGCGTTAAGGAAGGGACCCGCTACGGACCTCGTGGTAGGGCGGTAAGGGATTGCCGGCACCAGTGCCCTTAACGGTGCCGGTAATCCCTTACCGCCCACCTCGTAATGACCCCCATTATATGTAATAATAAATAAGAAGTGGAACCTATATATGTAACACATCAACCGTCCATGTAAATAGCATATGTACTAAAACGGAATATACCAAAACAAAAAAGATATGCTTCCAACATAATTACCTCACAGAAACTGTACAGCAAGAAGCAACAGCAGACCTACACAACAGTAACAACAACACTTACCACAAACTAGTAAGTAAACCTCCTTTTTCTTATATATTTCTAAACTTTCAGTATTAGGTACACTAAAAGTAATATATTTTTTTTACACGGAAATGTCCAGTACTTTGGAATGGCTTGAAGAAAATGTTCCATATGAGGAAATGACTGAAGACAGTGATACTGGTAGACACTTCTCTATATAAGCAAATTAATAATCATTACTTTATGTGTACTTAACATATATATATTTTTTTAACAGACCATACAAACATTGAAAATAATATAGGAAAAAAGACATTCAAAATTGATATGCTTATGGAAAATTTCTATCTTTTAAAACATTTTGTGGAAGACCACATAAAAGAAAAAAATAAATATCAGTGTCCTACATGTACCTGTTCCCCCTCTCCATGTCCCAGTCAACTATCCCAAACCCTCACCACCAAGAAAAACGTTATGATGAGACTTTCATCCTTTCATTCCCTCCCATCCATCCTCTCCAACCCCCTAATTCCCCTGTATTTGTGTCAGTTTCTGCTTCCTCGTCTCTTTCATAAATTTTATATCTGTATAGAATAAAAAAAATATTATGTGTGTTTTAATTGAGTCCTTTGTGTCTTTTTTTAACAAGGCAGTTAGGGTGTCCGCGGACAGTGCGGGTGTGCGGGATGTCCGCAATTAACCAAAATGGGGGTGTCCTAAGGACACTATACCTGTCTGTACTGTCCGCAAGGACGATGGAACTGTTCTTAGAACACACTCGGTGTCCGAAATGTCTGCAAATAACCAAAATGGCGGTGTCCTAAGGACACTATACCAGTCCGTATTGTCACCAAGCAAGATGGAACTGTTCTTATAACACATTTGGTGTCTGGAATGTCCGCAATTAACCAAAATGGCGGTTTTCTAAGGACACTATACCTGTCCGTACTGTCCGCAAGCAAGATGGAACTGTTCCTAGAACACATTTGGTGTCGGGAAAGTCCACAATTAACCAAAATGGCGGTGTCCTAATGACACTATACCTGTCCGTCCTGTTCGCAAGCAAGATGGAACTGTTCTTAGAACACATTCGGTGTCTGAAATGTCTGCAATTAACAAAAATGGAGGTGTCCTAAGGACACTATACCTGTCCGTACTGTCTGTAGAACATCTACACGCATGCACACCACACCCATAATTCCTATGAACATCGCGCCTGTCCGTAACTGTCCGTCGCATGTGTGTCGCACTTTTAATTAGTTTGAGTACCCGAACACTGTCCGTAGAACAACCGTGCGCATGCGCACAACAGTTCCTACGCATTTGGTGTCCTGTGGACACCCGTCCCATTCGCAGACGTGTTTGTGATGTCATCATGTGACCACACCCATGCTGAGCGTGTGTCCTGATTTGCGGACACTGTCCGGGTCCCCGAACATTTTTAAAGTACCTTTTTGGACAACCAAAGTATTTTACAGTAACAATTCATCATTGCACATGTCCCAGACAATGACCCTGGCTTTCTACATACTTTTTGGAACTTTTTGAGCCTTTTTGGGGTGTTCGATCTGTCCGCGGACAGCGTGGGTTTTCCACAAAGCGCGTACCAGCACCCCTATAAAAGGCCACACCCTAGAGCTCACCTGTATTTTATCTTCCTACTATTGAAGATTATCTGCTTTTGCTGCCTTTGCTGTTCCATCATCAAACCTGATGGCATCCACGGCTGCTGTTGTTCCAGCTGGTGCTGCTTCTGCCTCAGCACCACCCCCACCCCCTCCACCACCACCACCTCCCCAAGGGCCTGCAGAGGGGAACAGGCGTGAGGATGTAGAGGAGGAAGATGAAGAGGATGAAGAGGATGAGGTAGTGGATGTCCCTACTACCAGCACTTGCCGTGAGTCTTCGGTGTGGCGGTTGTTTACCATTCATGGTGACGTACCAAAACCCCTTGCGAACAAGGTCACCTGCAACCAGTGCAAAATGGTACTGAGTCGTGGGAAGCCTGATTCGTACAGTTTTGGTACGACATCCATGAAGCGACACCTAAGGTCGTTCCACGGTGGGGCCGTTCACAAGGTTGTACCTTGTGATAAACGTAGTAGGTTGAGTTCCTCTACAACATCCTCCGTTTCCGCTCCTGTCACCACAAGAGACACTCCTGTGGGACAGCGCATCCCTCCAGCTGCCTCACAGGCCATCCACGATGCTGTTGACCCTTACCTTTCGATTTTGATGGTCACAATATTGTGTATGTACTGCGATGCAGTACTCTGCAGGGGGAAGAATCTTCGAGGTGCTTTCGAGACTGCAGTCAAGGAGCATGAGAAGAACAGCCCACTATCTGAATAAGGCCCACCCTACATCTTCCTCTCTCCACCTGCTCTTTCTTATCCCCGTGGTTGGTGTCCCTTCCTTACCCTCCTTTCTCCTCCTTTACTAGTGGGTCGTGTGTAAAAAAAAACAAAAAATATAAAACAACAAAAAAAAACCAAAAAAGGCTCTTTTCAGAGCTGCCTTTCACAGTTTAAAAATAGAAGTGGCAAATAAATGGAGCAAGGCCCTGTGCATTTTTTAGGTGTCCACGGACAGTCCGTGGACATTTATTTTTTGGGGGTGCTGCCATATCATAACCATTGCACTTTTCTCTGGGAGGAAGTGGTGGCTCTGAAAAGAGCCTTTTGGTGGTGTTTGTTTGTGTTTGAAAAACTTCAAATGATCAACACCTACTACAAAATGGATGGCTGTAATTCCAAAAAAGGTTGCAATGCATTTTGTACATTTCTCATAAAAATCTGATTGCCAGCATAAGTAAGATGGACTCCATCTCTGCGAAAAATGTATGTGCTACAAAACATAATATTTTCATTGTGAAAAGAGGACATACCAACATCTCTTAGAAAGGCACAAACAGCCTTATTGACATTGCGCCTCGCTATCTCCATTTGTGGACCAAATGAAGAAGAACGCAGCCACATTTGTCTCTGCACAATACGAGAAATAATTACTTGAGAATTTGGAAACATGTCCATGACCTTCCCAAGTCCTTCTTTCATTGCAAATTGGAAAGAAATTCCAGACACATGTCCTAAACTGTTCCCTCCACAATGAATTATAAATATGTGTGGATGATGCTGTGTCTCCAAAGTAGCACAGAGAGGTACCAAGTCCAGCCACTTCATTCCACGCACTCCATGCCAGTGCACTTCCAAATGAGGGAATCCAAGATCTGCAGCTACTCCACAGCGTTCTGCATGCACCTCCAACACATGTATCCATGAGTCTCCCAAAATCCAGATGATTTGTTTTCTAAAACACACAGCCATAGCTATCTGTTCTTCTCTCAGGAAAAATACTTCCTAACAAACTCTGTCCTTACACAACACACCCAGTAAACTTTATTGACCAATCCCTTGTTCTACTCTTTCTCATTTGCATACCTCTCCACCCCAAAATCCCCGTTTGTTATATGCGGTGTCAGCGGGGTACCACGGTGTCCGCGGACATATCAAAAATCTGAGCGTGGTGAATTTAAATTTAAATAGTGTGCCCCATTTCCCCTTTGAGGTTGGCTCTGAAAAGAGATGTTTTTTTTGTTTGTTTTGCAGATGCTTGACAGACACCTGTTATTTTGTATTTTTTTGGGGGGGTTTCTAACTTTACTCCTAAAATCTTCACATAACCTTCTCCAAAGCAACCCTTACATTCCAAAACAGCATGGCATTTCCCGTAAAAGATAAAGAAATGCCATCTTCGTTAAAATAAACAGCATTGGGAGGCCACCAGGGGGCACGGGCAAGATGGCCGCCTGAATCTCAAGCTCCCCGCATGGCCCCGGGAAACTCATGGAAAAACATGCCTTAAGTGCTTTCTAACCCCATCTATCAGAGATCCTTGAAAAGGGGAACCGCTGTGGTCTACCCAGAAGCTGGTCCGGACTTCGGAGATGCCCCCGTTCCCGGGATAACGACCTGTGAACGGTGACCCCCCTTGCGCCCGAGGGAAGGCCCCGGATGGGAGCCGCGCATCGCCTAGCTGCGTAGCAGTGGGAGGAGTCGAATTCCCCACCCGCTTTGACTCAACACACAGGGCCCAACGCCGGGCGGGCCTTCCGAGAAGTTCCAACGGCTGCCGGCGACCGGCCCATCCATCATTGGGGAAACGGGGGCACCACCGCCACACCTACCGCTCTCACCACCAGTGCTTCATCCGAGCCCGAGCCGACGCGGAACCATCTCAATGGCCCACATTTCCGCACCTGACCACCGCCCCAATTGCCTACCTCCCCACAGCCTTCGGGGCTCCGGATTAGTGGCAGAGATGCCCCCCGACCACCGGAGAAGGCTCAGGCCGTCGCGGGAGCGCTCCTGGGCCACCCCACCACCCAGCAGACACCCCAGGAGAACCCTATAGCTTGGTGCGACCGATACCCCATGAACTAGAGGGAGACCATTGCGCAGTACCAATACACGCCTGGGTCCCTCGAAATGGAGACTGTCCCTGTAGCCTTGCAACCCCCGGGCATGAATGCCATACAGAGTAACATCCAAACGATCCTAGAAGAGATTAGCGGTATGAGGACAGACATGGGGGCCAAGTTGGCGGACCTCACGGCCAAGGTTACAACGCTGGAGGATCGGGTAGAAGGGGTCGAGTGCAACCAGGCATCGACGGACATCCTCGAGGCACAAATGGAAACTAGATTTCAGGAACTGCACCGCCGCGAGGAGGACCTCTGGCTCAAGGTCGACGACATGGAGAGCCAGGAGAGGAGAAACAACTTGAGAATTTTTGGCCTTGAGGAGACGGAGGGAGAGACCCCGGTTGGTCTTGAAAGCAAAATCCAAGACATCATCAGGATTGTCCTGGGGTTGGACTCGGGGGAGACCCTCCTGCTTGATAGAGTCCATCGGGCCGGTGGGGGGGTAGAGGTCCACGCTCAGTTCTTGCAAGATTTCACTACTATAAGGACAAGGCTAGCGTGTTGGAGAGGGCTTGAACTCTCGGCCCTCACTCTCCAGATGCGAAAGAAATGCGGCACTATCACCAGATGGCTACAAGAAAAGGGGACACGCTATCGCTGGGGCCACCCATTCCACCTAGCATTTGAATGGCAGGGCCAGAGATATCAACTAGTCACAGAGGCGGAAATCCGAAGGGCCACCGAGGATCTCACAGGTGACATCGCGGGACCATCAGAAAATTGGGACGAAACCAACAGAGACCGCCCTCGTGCCCCTTGAGGCCCAGACCTCTCCCAGGGGAAGCTAAAGGTTAAAGGCTCACGTAAATTCCGAAAAACCAAACATCCACCCACAGACAGAGGAGATCCTATATGAGCATATGAGCAGCAACCAAGGCTCGCCTTTCTGTACAGAAGGCCTGATCCACACCCCACGGGAGCACACGACGATTCATGGAGCCCGCCGTTCATAGTGTTTTTGCCCCATGACCTGTGGGGGGTTCTTTGTTTAATCGACTTCGCTCAGGGTTGAAGTGTTGCCCATTTAGAGGCTGTTGTATGGTTTTATTGGAAGATGCACGGCGACTCCACACAGACAACGGCCGGCACCTCTCCGGGCCTCATGTCGTGATACGCCCCGCCAGGGGCACAGGAGACACGACCAGGTACCAGGGCCGGGTGGGGGCTGGCTCAGGAGTCGCTACAGCCAGTTCCCCGCCGCGGATCAGAAAGGACCGGCGCTTAACGAAGACAGGTTGGAAAGCGCTACACCTAAGAAAATGTTTTCCCGGGGCCAGGGAAGCGACCCTGGTGGTTCGTTGCCAGTCACATCCCCACCCGGGAACCCGGTGGCGAACACCCCACAAAACGGGTAAGGTTGGGAGGGGCTGAGGGGAGGAAGAGGGGGAGGTGGGGTTGCCCCCCGTGGGGCTCGAGGGGAAAGGGAAAACCAGCTCAAACTATGGACACTTTTTTTGCAACGGGCTTCGAGGAGCAGACACTTAGAGGCGATTTCAGTGCGCGTAACGAAAAATGACAATGATCGAAGCAAAGATAGGCACGTTGAACATCAAGGGCCTTAACTCCCAGAACAAGAGATCTCTCACGAGCAACATGTTCCGTAAGCAACACCTAACGGTTCTTTTCCTACAGGAGACACATTACAGGCAAGGCAGGGAATCGAAGATCAAGGGGAAAGACATCGGGTGGAATTACTGGGCCTCACACAGAAGTTCTAAGAAGGAAGGGGTGGGAATCCTCCTGAGCAGGGCTTTCCATCTCACAGACATAGAAAGCATGAGGGGGTTTGGTGGTTGTTTTCTGGGCATTAAGGGAACCTGTGTGGGAGAGCGTGTTACCCTGGCTACCCTATACGCTCCCAACTCAAAACAAATACACTTTCTCACCCAGGTCTTTCATGTCATGGACGAGTGGGCAGAGGGAGCCATGATACTGGGGGGTTACTTCAACCTCATAATGGACCCGAGGCTTGACTGGTGGTCCGCGAGAGGGGGGTCACCCAGGGGCGTCTCCAAGGACAATCTGGCCCTGCAGGCCCTCCTCAGAGAGCACTGTTGGGTGGACATCTGGCGAACAGCAAACCCGAACCAGGGTGGGTACACCTTCTTTTCGCCCCCTCATTGCACCTACACCAGAATCGACGTTTTGTTAATCTCGGAAGAGGGGAACGGGGTGGCACAACAGCCGAAGGTGGAAGCCATAACTTGGTCGGACCACGAACTCCTCATAGCGAATTGGCCACTGCCCATCTCCCCAAGATCTTCCCGATGGCGTTGCAATGACACACTCCTCAGGGATCCAGTATTTCGTGATTTCATGAGGCAGGAAATGTTGGCCTTTTTTGAGACAAACGACACCGGCGAGACAGACATGTCCATGGTGTGGGCATGTCAGGGGCCTTCTCATAGCGGAGGGTTCGAGACGTAAGCGGGAGAGAGGCCTAATCGAGGGTAAATTCCACGCAGAGTTGGGCACTCTGCGATCCAGACTGGGCCTCCCCGGGGTGGATCGAGGGGCACTCCTGGAGGAGATGCAGGGCAAAAGACATGAACTCCATACGGTCCTCATAGGGGAAGTCATCAAGAAAATGAGATACACTAAGCAGAGGTACTACGAATGGGGAGATAAGGTAGGGACCCTACTGGCACAGAGGGCTCGGGGCTGCAGGGTTGAGAGGGGAGTCACTCGTCTCAGGGATGGAGTGGGCGGGATTCACGGGGGCCGCGAGGAAATAGTGGAGTGTTTCGCTGACTATTACAGCAAACTCTATTCCAAAAAGGCAGGCGAATCACTGAGGATATCCGCGCCTACCTGGCAGAACACCCTCTGCCTAGGCTGTCCGATGGGGAACTAGAAGTCCTGGAGAGAGAAATATCGGAGGAGGAGGTGGAGGGTGCCATCAAAAGACTGAAGGTGGGAAAGGCTTCAGGGGAAGACGGCTACACAGCCGATTTTTACAAACAGACCCAACCCGTCCTGTTGAAGCCCCTGGCCAAACTGTTTAACCAGATCAGGAACCGGGAGTCCATCCCACCGACATTTTTGCAGGCCCTCATTACCGTTATACCCAAACCCGGCAAGGACCAGACGGAATGTGGGTCTTATAGACCCATCTCACTCCTCAATCTGGACGCTAAGATCTTTGCCAGAATTCTGGCCACCAGACTTGAGAGCTGCCTCCCGCACCTGGTACACCCCGACCAAGCGGGATTTGACTTGAATAGGCAGGGTTCTGATAATATGCGGAAGATGCTCCATGTGCTTGCCTCGAGAGGGGTCCGCGATGAAGGCGCGCTTCTGCTGGCCCTTGATGCGGAGAAGGCCTTTGACAGGGTCAGCTGGGCCTTTATGAGGGAGGTATCCACGACCCTGGGTATGGGCCCTAGGTGGCTAGGTTGGATCTCCATGCTCTACTCCTCCCCCTCCGCTAGAGTGGTGGCAAGTGGGACCGAGTCGAGGACATTCCCCCTCGAGCGTGGTACACGGCAGGGATGTCCTTTGTCCCCCCTAATTTCCACACTTGTGATGGAACCATGGGCAATCTCGATCCGCAACGATGCGGCCATCAGGGGAGTACAGGTCGGAGAAATGCAGTGCAAAGTCTGCCTTTTTGCTGACGATTCACGGCTCTATATCACAAACCCAACCCAAACAGTCTCCCGAATGCTGCAGGGCCTCTCGCGCTATGGGGACCTATCAGGGTACAAAGTTAATCTGGAGAAATTGGTGGCATTCGTAGGGGGTAATTTATCAGACGCAGAGATGACCTTTGTTAACGGGCTCCCCTTCAGGCTGAGAGACGACGGATTCCGGTACCTTGGAGTCCAGGTCACCCGCGACCCCAAGGGCCTATACCCGGCCAATTTCCCCCCCCTCTGGTCAGCAATTCGGAAAGACATAGAGCGATGGTCAGGGTCGGGGCTCTCCTGGATGGCACGCCTCAACCTCATAAAAATGGTAATCCTTCCCAAGTTTTTATTTCTTTTCCAAATGCTCCTGGTGTTGATCCCCAAAACCTTCTTCAAAGAAACGAAGCGAGTCCTCCTCAACTTTCTCTGGTCAGGGAAGAAACACAGAATCTCCTACGTGGTACTGACCAGACCGAAGGAGGATGGAGGGGTGGGATACCCTAACCTTGAAACATGCCATAGGGCCTCCCAACTGAGGTTCCTGGTTGACCACTTTGCCCCGGGGACGGAAAAACAATGGGTGGCCATGGACAACGGGCCTCTCGCGCCCGTCACCATAGAGGAATGGCTCTGGGTCCTGAGGAAAAAGATCCCCAGAAGTGTCTTGTATTACCCAGTCCTAAAAGTGTTGTGGTCCCTATGGAAAGAGGGAGGGGGTTACTACCGCTGGCTCACAACCTGGCCCTCCCCCCTGAGCTGCATTTGGGCCCCCCCTTCCTGGCCAAGATAGCGGAGCCAGCGGCGTACCAGACGTGGTTCGAGGCAGGCCTTAGCAGGACTGGTCACCTCTGGGTGGGGGGCTCTTTCTTACCCCTGAAAGATCTGGAGGAGGCCTTGGGGATAGGCACCCTGTCCCCCTTTCGCTATCTCCAGCTTAAGGGAGTCCTGACCGAACCATCCTGGGGGGACACCCTCAGGAGAGACCTTATAGATTTCGAAAAACTCCTCCTTTCGGCGAGGGGCTCCAAGGGAATAATATCCCGCCTCTACAAGCTCTTCCTCTTTTCTGTCCCGTGAGACCCCCCACCTGCACGCACACAATGGGGAAAGGACCTGGGTGTGGAGATCGACGAGGAGAGGTGGAGGGAGATGTGTAGGCGGTCCAACCGCTCCAGGGCCTCACTCCAGTATCACCACCAGGCCCTCAAGGTATTACATCGCTGGCACTACCCCCCGCAGAGGATTGCTAAAATGAGGCCGGGGTACGATCCACATTGCTGGAAGTGTAGGACCGAAAGGGGGGATTATATTCACATGTGGTGGAGGTGCCCAACTGTCCAAAAGTACTGGGAGGAGGTTTTGACATGGATTGAGGGTATAGATGGGGTGGAGCGGCCTTCCTGCCCCTGGCTTCTTCTCTTCGGAATTGACATTGGGGACGATCATGAAAATACCCATGACCACAGGCTCCAGGTCATGTTGGTGGCGGCCAGGTGCTGCCTGGCACAAAAATGGAAGAACCCTGGAATGCCCAGGGAAAAGGCATGGGTAACCAAGGTACGGGCCATTTACGACATGGAATTCCTCACGCATTTACTTGACGAATCTAGATCCAACATCGAGGAAATATGGCTCCCCTTCTTCGAAAAATACAGCCGCACAGTGTAATCTTAGGCTCTGGACCCGGAGAACCCCCCCCTGGGGGCCCCAGGGCAGCGTTCATCGGTCCAACTCCGAACCCTTCAAAGCTCGGCCCATGACTTCGGCGTGCCAAGTGCACAACATGTAGACTTTGCTATGCTCTTTTCGGAACCCGTTAAATACGCAATTATTGGGAACTTGAACTGGTGGGGGGAGAGGGGGTGGGAAGGGGTGAGCGTGAGGGGTTATAACTGGTTTCCTGTTCATTCATGTTTAAATATGCTCTGCATTGTTGTAACACAGGTGCGAAACCTGATAAAATTTGATTTTCAAAAAAAGAAATTAACAGCATTACTGGAATCAATATTCTCATTATTACAGAAGAACATACCAGCTCTAAGCATGAAAGCACACATGCCTCGGTTGATTGCACACCTAGCAATGTTTTTCTGAGGACAAAAAACAGAACTATTGTCCCATATTGCCCTAGGTACTAATCCAGAAAAAATAACTTTGGCATTTGGAAGGATGTTCATTACTGCTTGAATCAAGTGTTCCATATCAGCCAACAAAGTAGGGGCACTGACATAGCCCAAATGCAAACCACCATAGTGCAAAACTACCACATGGGGACTGTTCATCCTGCCCATATCTTCACAAACTTGTACAATTCCCTGTACATTGCAATCAGGCACAGTGCTCCACACCACCTCCACTCCTTTAACATCAAAATTGTTTGCCACATGTCTGCATTAAGCATACTGCTGTAAACCATGCACAAACATATCTCCAACCACCAACACCCTGACTTTCTCCACCTCAGCCATCTTCACTACACACAGCCTCTTTCAACACAAATACACAACCTGAACACCTGATTGGCTAATTCCTACAGTCCCCTTTCCATGCTGGATTTGCTGGAAAACCCTAGATATGGCACGCCCTGTCCACGGACAGCCGCGGTGTCCGCTGAGCACGTAACTCTTAGACAGCCCTTACACCCTTTCCACTTCACTCTCTGTGCCATTCCCTCATTGGATACAGCTAAGCAGTCACACAACCATCCACCAATCACATCCAAGACCTCTACATCTAACTCCATCATCATAGTTCAGCTCTTCAAATGTACTGTTGATCACTCTGAGTACAAGTCTCATATAATTGGAAAGCACCTACTACAAAAACTACTGTACAAGTCTCCAAGATTTCTACTTGCAGCTGCATGCATATACACATGCATGAATACAAACTACAGGTATGCATATGTTATGCACAGTACATGTACAACTCTTATAAATGCATATAAACAGAGTAACTGCCACTTAACCTGTATAACCCATAAAATGAATTTACTATTATTTTTCCCATCTGCTATAATGAACTATCACTTCCAAACCTGTCTGCTATCTAAATTCCTTTTTTACACACACAACTATCTAAAAAATGATAATAATGAAAGATGGGAGAAATAACAGTATAATTGTAGAAAAACACTTAGGGCCCCATTACGACTCAGGCGGTAAGGGTTTTACGGCGGCGTAAACAGCGCCGACCCTTACCGCCTGAGTACGAGGTCCCTTAGCGCCATGGCGGACTTAACACCTGCTTTTAGCAGGTGTTAAAATCCATGGCGCTAAGGGACCATGGAGTTAATTACGCCACCGTAATTTACGGTGGCGTAATTAACGCCTTCCCCACTCCCATTATGCCCTATGGGGCAAAAATGGGAATGGGGAAGGGTAAATGGGGATTGGGGACTTACCGCCCCGCCAAGGTCGGAATGGGGCGGTAAGTCCGCCAACCACCATGGCGTAAACGTAGTTTACGCCATGGTGGTAAAGTCACTGCCCAGGCGGTAACTTACCGCCTGGGTCGTAATGAGGCCCTTAGTATTGTAATATAAAATTACACACAGCCAGGATAACTTCATGCATCTCTATACACTCACACAGATAGACACTATCATTGAAAAGCTCCCAGCTGAAATAACACCACTGCCTGTACATCACATCCTTCTGCTTTATTACCCACACCTTCACAAATGCATACATTCTATGCTTTTCTACAGAGTTTCTGCCATTTACCTTATAAAAATTGCAAAATGAGTATATCATTATTTCTTATATCTCCTAACATCCAATAACACAGTCTTAAGAAGCAAAATGAGCTTTACACGCTTACTATTATATTTATTTGTAAAGCATGTTCAACTAACAGATTCTAAGTAAAATATACAGGATGCACATAGGCAAAGGAAAGCGCATGTGCCTAATATGCTCAGTTATCAAACGGGAATACTACTACAAAAACATAAAAATCAATGTCTAAATTAACATCAGTGCTATAAACACACAAAATTATTAACTTCTTTCTTTTACAATTGCACTGAAGACCACTCTCCTGAAAACCAGCAGCATCTGAAGTACAAACAACATCTCAGAAGTAACCTGCTCATTCCAAACAAAAAAAGTTTAAGTACAATACTACCATAATATTCTGACTGTTACTCAAACAGACTGTGGGTTTGATTCATGGAATTTGTGCACCAAAAAACGGGGATTTTGTGCACCATTCTGCCCACAAATCCCCATTTGTTAAACACGGATTTGCAGGCAGAATGGCACACAAATCCCTGTTTTTCGATGCACAAATTCCATAAATCAGCCACTAGAATGTTAGTATTGCAGAACAAAGACCTGTTTTAATTCTATACCATTAGATTTAGTATTAGTGTTTCTCCTCACCACTAGCTTACTTTCTACTGTCATCCGAACCCCAGTATAGTAACACACAAATACAAGAATAGCCTTCCCAACTAGTTGTAGCTGCCCAATGCACAATCACACACCACCACATACATCCTTACCATCATACTCAGACACTCATGCACACAGCACACATACATTGCAGAACAGCGCAACCCATACCAAGTAAATAGAAAGCAACGCAGAAGTAGAGCAAATGAAAATAAAAGTGTCCAAAATAAGCATCCATCTCTAGCAGAATTTGTACAAAAAGTTCAAACAAAAGATCTAATAGAGTCATTAAGCGAAAAAAAACAAGCTTCCAGTACAAAAACTTTGCCTCCTCTTTCAAAATGTAAAACGAAACAAAAAGTGATTAACAAGAATTCAACTACCACTACTGCTAACACTGCTCCAATAAATCTTGATGTAGTGGCAAGTAACCATACCAACAAAAAATATTTTACAGAAAATGTTCCTTCATAATCTTATAGAAACAGGAGAGAAATCATGCACAACCCTTAAAACTTACCATAGAAAATTAATGTTAGAAGCTCTCATAGACAGTGCAATACTACTCAAAAGGAAGTTATTTATTTTAGTGTTAAACAGAATTAAACCACTAACAAAACTAACTACTAAATTACAAAAAAGACTTCTCAATAAACGGAATGTCAACAAAAATAACTTCTTAAATATCTGTGGAGGTGAATGGAGTCACACCACGAGCACAGAACCATATTTCAATGAAGAAGCATACAAACAAAAGCAAACAAACACAATTGCCACACATAGCAGTGGACAAGGGTGTGAAAAACTTAATACCATTATGGAACAAGAAACACTGCTCACAAAAATATCCCCAGAAAACTCAGTATCACCTCTCCATCAGACTGAACCAAGAAGTCCAGTATACAAATGGCCGTGCACATCAATGTGTAACATTGACAAAAAATCTTTCAAATCTTTACGCCAGTTCCTCAATCAATATGTAAAAGGCAAAGACAAATTCAAAATGAAACCTCTACAAAATATGGATACCTGTCCAGTGCGCAAACACACAGGACTACAAGGACATTCATTAGCTTGCATTTCAGGACCTAATTGCAAAAGCACCTTCCATCATATCAAAATGATATCAACACATCATTCAACTATAAGAAATCTAGTCCATAAACTGTACTATGCTAAAAGTCCAGCTTTAGCATTAGACAATTTAAATAACAATCTTCTACATGGTACAGCCAAAGACCTACTTGAAGAAATAGAGCATATGCAGAAAAAATATTTTGGAAGTCAAAGCCACTTACAAAATGCAATAGCTTTACAACAGACTAGGAACAATTCTACAAATGGCAACCTTCTACTAAACACATAGAAAAAATAAATGTTTTACATTTTAAAAGTACATCCACTGAAGTACCAAACTATGTGTGTGTGTGTTGCCGCAGAACTTTTTATAAAAGAAGCACAAAAACTGTAGACATAACTTACAAAATAGAAGACAATAAAGATGCAAATGGTTTGAATTAGCTCTCTACCTTATAGCAGAAAACAAATACGAAATAAATGACCACTTAATTCTTTGCAGTTACTGCACTGCAAAACTTGACAACAACCAAACTGCTTCTCGTGCTATCACAAATAACCCTTGCAACAACTCAATTTACATGAGAGCATCTTAATTCAAACAGTGCATCCATTTCAAGCAATAATATGCCTTCAACCAAAAACAGCAAAATTACCTCCCTCAGAATTAGTGAAAGGCATTTGTGGCAAAGTAGTTTATTTACCATTATACCTGAAAGAAAATGTACACACTCTAGCAGTGCAATGTCCAATAGAGCAATCTTTAATTGTCTTAGTAAATGGTGTACCTACAAAAGACTAAACAATTTGTCAACAACTCGTACATAAAGTTAGACAAGCCTTGCAATATCTAAAAGACAACAATGAATACTACAAAGTAATGAATATTGAAGAAAACCTGAGGGAAACAACTGAAATAATTCAAAAGTCACCAGAAAATGGTCAATTTGAACTTCTAGATCCTTCTACAGTATCCAATATTTTAGACCATTATACAATGCATCCATTACACTCTAAAGACACCATAGATGATGCACTAGAAATGTACCAAATGCGACAAACCAAAGGATCAACAATCAGCATATGGGAAAAAAGTAAAGAAGCACGTGCTGTTCCTCTACTCTTTCCTACTGGGAAAAGAGGAAGGTACGATGATAGACGCACTCAGATAACAACATTAGAATACAGCTTGTTACGAATGTATTCTGAAGATCCCAGATTTAGACAAAATGTGGAATACATATTCCACCTACTCTTTGAAAGTGAACTAGCAACTCTACGCTACGGAGTTGCACACACATGCAAATCAGGTACCCACATTCAAAATACATCAGCTACGCAATTACTACAAAAAGTGTAAGAAAAAGATGAGATTTGACAATCAAGCATTACAAATCTGTTAGCAAACATGCGTGGTACTAAAGAGTACTCGTTCCGACGTCACGCAGATGTACGTTGTATGATAAGAAACCTTGGGCCACCCACTTGCTTTGTTACATTAAGTTGTGCAGAATATGCATGGGAAGATTTACATGATTTCCTACACATATCAAACAATAACAAAACAAATATAGATATACTGACACCTGTAGAACTTTGCTCTCTAGATCCTGTTAATATTTCAAGATATTTCCATCATGGCTTCATTGCTATGCTACACTTTATTTGTAATAAAACTGTTCCTCCCCTGGGAGAAGTGCAACACTTCTTTTGGAGAAAAGAATACCAAGCCAGAGGAGCACCACATATCCACGTGCTTTTATGGATTAAAGATGCTCCTAAATTTGGTCAAGACAGTGATGCCACTGTTTGACAGTTTATCGAAAAATATGTCACTTGTGAAAATCCATCAGAAGCAACAAATAGTGATCTTCATGCCCAAATTGTAAAATTTCAAAGACACAAATGTGGGAAATATTGTTGTCGCAAATACAAAAACAAAGGGAAATACTACACCAAATGCTGCTTTGGTTTCCCTAGACCAGTTACAGCAACAGGTCAAGTAAACAACTTCATGTCTTCAGTTAGACATAGTGTTAAAGGTAAATCACCTAAGAACACATATTACATAAAAAGAACAGAAGAAGCAAAATATATCAATGATTACAATGCAATCATTGCCCTCTTATGGAATGCAAACATAGATGTTCAGTACATTGTAGACAATTCCACTGCAGTTGCACGATATGTGACAGCCTACTTAACCAAATCAGAAAAAACAGAGCTTCAAGACCTCTGGGATGACCTATCATCAGACAAAACACTTTATCAGAAATTGTACAGTTTAGGCATAAAAATGCTACGTCATAGAGAATGTGGCTGCCATGATGCTGCAGATCGTTTAACCGGTAATGCTTTGTATGGAAAATCTGAAAATATGGTATGGCTAAGTCTTGGTCCTGCTAAATCTAGTTAAAGAGTTCTCAAATCATACGATGGCATAGAAACAATAGCCAAAAATGATCCCAACAGCCAAGACATTTTGAAAAACAATTTAGTAGGCACATATTACCCAAACAGGAGTACCACTTTAGAAATCATGTCTCTATACCACATAGCCCAAAACCTCACATACAAAAATAATATAAAACCAGATGAAAATAAAGGTAGATACAGAGTGACAAATTGTGAAGGCAGTTTAGTGAAATTTACCAAACGAAGTTTAATTAATCATATGAAATTGTAATTTAAAACTCCTCAACATAAATAACTATATTATATGTCTCTGTTACAACTTTTTAAACCATGGAGAAAAGAAGAAGAGTTACTAGATATCTATGACTCCTATGAAGACGGTTTCAAAGCAAAAGAAAGCACTATAACCGAGGTAAACTTTACACAGTATAAAACAATGTTGCACGATGAACAGCAACACAAAGAAGAACTCCAACCCAACTAGATAAGGACACTCCTGACAGTAGTCAACCTTCTGTAACAGGAAGCCAAGAACCACTGGGACAGCCACTAATAGCAAATGAGGCAGAATTAGCTATGACAGAAGTAGAAAACACCATGTGTCACTATGAAGAAGCTGCAGAAGACTTAACTGTACTGAAATCAAAACTGAAAAATTAGCAGCATACCATTTTTCAAGAAGTAACAAAAGAAATTGCACATGGTGTACAACATGAAAATAAAGAATGTACCTACCAAAATTACAAACATATACTACTATACGTCAGTGGTCAAGCTGGTTCAGGCAAAACATTCTTAATCAAAATCAACAGCAAGTTCCTTCAACAATTAACAAACAACAAACTGTCAGCTGTTGTAACTGCCCCCAGAGGTTTAGCTGCCTACAACATAGGCGGTGTCACTTTACACCGATTATTACTCCTTCTAGTAGAACATCAAAATAAATTAGAATATTACAAACTTTCTACAGAAGCTACAATGGAACTACGCAGAGTGTTAAAACAAATTAAAATGGTACTTATAGATGAAGTGAGCATGGTCTACCAACCTAATGTTGGCCTTGATTCACCTCCGATTACAAGAAGTACTCAAAACAAACTACGAAGAGCTCTTTGGAGCAAAACACATTATTGTTTTCGGAGATCTTCTTCAATTGACATCAGTCAAAGGTGAACCTATTTTTAAAACCTTAGTACACAAACTCTGCCGTAAAACTGTTGGCAGCATAGGAAATATCAACCTTTGGCAACATTTCCAATATAGAGAATTAGCAGAAAACATGCGCCAGTCTGCAGACCTCACATACGCCAACATTTTAAAAAGTATTAGAGTTGGTGTACTACCTCAAGAAGCACAATTAATATTAAAAACCAGGCACATCCATGCACTGTATGGCAATCATTCATGTGCTACTGATGTCATGGAAAAATTAGCACAGAAAAATGTCACTTGTATGTCCTTGATGCCAACTTTTGCAAGCTGTTCAAAATTCAATGAAACAATGTTGAAAAAAGAAATGCAACCAATAATTGAAATTTGTTCCACAGACAAACTGGACGTACATGGTATGACACTACCCATGTGTCAACAAGCCACAACAAGACTAAATACCTTAGAAAACTCTATCTCCAACACAGCTGGTTTGGAGAAAATATTAAAATTATCTTTAAACTGTAGAGTAATGCTTGAACGTGACCTTGATGTGGAGCAAGGACTAGTTAATGGAGCACTTGGTACAGTTGTTGGCTTTTAAACATACCCACGAGACAACAACATTCAGTTTGTCAATATTCTCTTTGACAAATTATCAGAAGTAAAAAAGATAGGACGCTCAACAGCTCGATTCCTTCTTTTCAAAGACATGTATGTACGCAGAGAGTAATTAACTTTAGCATACACAGTCACCATTCACAAATCACAAGGTCTTACCCTAGATAAAGGATTAATAGATATTGCGAGATATTTAATAGATATTTAAAGAAGGCATGAGCTACATAGCACTATGACGCTTACGTACACTTGACGATCTATTTATAATCAACTTTGATGCAAGTAGGCGCTTGGCTACGAGAGCCATGTGAGGAGTCGAGCTCTGGGAGAGCTCCTGGGATCCGGCATCTGATCCTGATAAAAAAGTGCATATAGGCAAGCATTTGTGCCCTGTAAATCGGAGTGCCCGTTTATGAATGCGGCACACAAGTTTCTTGTACTCCTGGTGCCTAGGCAAAGTGAGGGGACGGCGCTGCGGGCATTGCTGAGCCTGCGTACCCCAGAGCAGTGATCCAAAATGGCAGACAGGAGGATCGAACAAAGGAGGCCGCTGGCAGAGTGAGGACAAAGTCGGAATGTTAAAACCAGCGCACTGGAGCTCCTGTGTTGCCCGCCGGAGCACCGTCGTATGCCACCTGGGGATGAAAAAGTGGACCCAAGCACGTGGGTACCCAAATTGGATTGCAACCGAGGTTGTCTGCAGTAGGACATGGCAGCCTGTGAACGCCGAAGTGGGCGCCAGACCGGGCGCGCCGGGTGGGGGAGACCCATCAGGGTTTGTGTGGCCCCAGCGCTGGCGTCGGACCACATATGGGCGGCACCCTTGAGGGCGGTGGAGCGGCCCGAAGAGGTGGCGGACGCGTCAGGGGCACCCGGCGGGCTTGCCCGCGGTGGTGTAACCTGGCTGGGGGACATGAGCGCTGAACAGGGCGGCGTGACCCACACAGCCCAGACGTGTGCACGCCGCACCTGAGCACGGACTTGTGATACACGCCTGTGGCACCCGACGTGGGTTGGGCGCTGCGTGCGCCCGGGGGCCACCAACTGCACACGAAAAAGGCCCGCCCAGCTGAGGCGGGCCGCGTACACACTGTCACGCCGCACCGCATATACCCGGGCAAGAGTGGCACCCAAGACAAAGTGGATGCAACCAGGCAAGCGGCGAACACACATCCATAGCAGTCACGGGCCCGCGGACCCCTGACAGTAACATACATTGGAGCACCAGCGCAGTACACAAGGCCAGAGGGGTGCATGCAGAATCAGGCCCAAACAAAGACCTTGGTCCCCCAAGCATATGAACACCGGTGGTGATGTGCGGAACGGCCCCGTGCGTGGCAATCAGGCCGCAGGCACGGGAGCGAGCTGAATGACATTAAGAGACTGGCAGGGATGTGCCCACCATGACAGCGGGCCGCGTGTGGAGGACATAGGAGCTGGGTGAATAAGACACCCCCTTGCCCGTGCATGAGGCCGGAGGAGAGGAGGAGTGAGGAGCACCTTGAGGAGAGCACTGCAGAACACCGCCCACGTGAGTAGGCGGCACCTGCGACCTGGCGGGGCTCACGGTTGAAACACCCTGAGCCTGCAGGGACACCCGGGAAGGCCCACAAGCACTCGGGGGAGTAGCCATAGACCTGGAGCAGTAAGAGGTGGGGCACACAGACCTGGAAAAAAGAATCGTCAGTGCACAATTACGTTGGAGGATACAATCCACCCCAGGTGCAGACTCAGCAGTGCAAGGAACCCCCAACATAGACCGCCCGGGTCCCCCTGCCAACCGTGGACCAGTTATACGGAAACCTGTGACCGCACACTGTGAGGCTCGTACACGTAAACCCAGAAACATCTGGATGGCCAACAAACTACCTAAAACAAAGGGCAAACAACCCACGATAGATGAATATGCCAAAAAATCGCTGGTGGTGGAGGGAACCAGGAGCAAGGAGAGAACCCCCACCGAGGGTATAGCCACCATGAGCAAAGACCAGGAGATACTTGTAGCAATTGCAGACCTGAAAGTGGCTTGGGAAACCAAATTGGGATTGGCCATGGTTGAACTGAAAGCGGCACTGGAGCTCAATGTCGGGGCTGTACAGGAGGAGGTGAATCTCCTCCGGCAAGATGTCAGAGCGCTGGCAGAACGTACAGGCGACTTAGAGAAGGAAGTGCCCCCGAATACAGCTGCATGTGCATCCCATAAATCCGAGCTTCATGCCCTAGAACAAAGTGTGGGCAACCTGGAAAGCAGGGCGGAGGGACGCGCCCGGAGGAATAATATACATATCGTAGGATTGCCTGAAGGAGCTGAGGGACCCAATCCCACCGAGTACATTGAAACAATGCTGCTGCAGGAGATAACTGGAGGAAGACTGACCCAGGGGTTTGCGGTGGACCCGGCGCATAGGGCCCTGACGAGGAAGCCACCACCGGGCACCCCCCTAGGCCAGTGATTGCCAAATCCTTGAGCACTTCCAGAAGGGAGGAACGATACAAAGGGTGTCAACAAACATAACGGTATACCCGGATTACACTCTGCAGGTACAGCGCTGACGCATGAACTTTGGTGCAGTGAAGAGAAGATTGCGGGAAGCGGGCTACAAATACATGCTGATCTATCCTGCAAAACTGAAAGTGTTCCACAAAAATAGAACACTGTTTTTTGATACCCGGGAGGACGTGACAGAATAGCTGGATATGCAGAGCTTTCCCCAGGAATCGGGCATCCAGAAGGAATATGGCGCAGATAAGTAGCATGGAGACCATGGCACCCAGGGTGTTGCAGTCTCAAACATTGGGACTAGAATATAGGACAGGATACAGCCTGTTGGAGTAGAGCGACTAGGGCTATACATGTATGATCCTTGAGCACGGGAACTTAGTGAAAGGTGTAGGAGCCTAACGGGACGAGCCTTCACACCCCCATGAATAGACTAGTTAGGTCACCAGTAGATCGGTGGCTCCCTCCCGGGTCCCTGATCTCAGCATTCTGAGGCAGGACCAAACGTGGGGGAGCCTGAGATCCAGGGATGGAGCTTGGCACCAGTTGGGGTGGGGCAGGGAGGGGGCAGGGAAGGGGTTGTGTGCAGTGTATTATAGTTGAGCAAGGGGGGAGGGGAGTTAGTTGGGGAGTTTAAGTTGGAAGAGGGAGGGGAGTGAGCCCAATTTCATGTCAAACTAGTCTGGAGAGGAAATCCGGGAGGGGTAGGAAGGACAAACCACGCATGGCAATGGGTAGCCTTAGAATTGTAACCTGGAACATGAGAGGCCTCAACAGTTATCTGAAGAGGAATCAAGTAATGATGTACCTGAGAAGGCTGAAAGTGTACATAGCATTACTACAGGAAACCCACCTTACTAAGGATAAACTGGAGGTGGTCAAGAGAAAGTGGAGAGGGACCACCACAGGAGCCACATACTCAGCATATGCTAGGGGGTGGTCACGTGGGTGGCACCTCATGTACCATTTCAGTTGCTTCAGTCTGCGGTAGACCCAGATGGTAGAATGTTAGTGGTGTGGGGGATGTTAGAAAAAAGGGAAGTGAGCATTATAAACTCATATGCCCCTAACCAAGACACAGCGGCCTATTTTATGGCCCTATATGGCAAAATTAGCCCCCTACTGGGCGGTGCCATCATCTGGGGAGGGGATTTTAATTGTATATTACACCCCAAATTGGATAGGTCAGACAATAAACTAGATAGATCCACCCCGGCTGCAAGAGCATTAGAGGCCCTGCTAAGGGACTTTGGGATAGAAGATAGCTGGAGACAGCTGCACCCGGGAGACAGGCAGTACTCACATTACGCAGCCTGCCACAACCCGTACACGAGACTGGATTATATGTTTGTGGCCTCGGAGTTAGCAGGAGAAATGATAGGTTCGGAATACAAAGCCAGAGTACTTTCTGACCGTTCCGCCCTAGTCTTGGAGTGGAGGCACCAGCCCACAAGAGCGAAAATCCCGACATGGAAGCTTAGAGCCGAAGCCCTACAGGACTCGGGATTCCATGAGGACTTAAGGGAGGCAATTATTGAGTACTTTGACATTAACACAGGGAGTGTGCAGTCAGATGGAAATTTATGTGAGGTGTTCAAAGTGGTAGTACGGGGTGCAGCCATATCCAAATCCAGAGGGCTCCAAGGGGATATAGAGCGAGAGCTACAGGAGACAGAGAAGGAGCTGGAAGAAATAATGCAAAGGGGGAGCACCTCACACGAGGATGCCGAACGGGCGAATCTGTTACAACAAATTAGCAGCGAGCACTGGGACAGACTATGGGGGTAATTCTGAGGTTGGTGTTAAGGAAAAAACGATGCCGGTAAAGGAATACCGGCATCGATTACCGCTACGGGACATTCTGACCTACCAGACCGCTATTAACGGCATCGGAAAGTACGGAGCCGTAAATAACGGTCTGGGTGCACGCACGTGACCCACCATGCCGGCATTACCGGCATGCTGTAAAATGGAGCAGATCCTAAGTGAGGCGGAGATGCAAATAACGGCCTCACAAAGCCGGAAAAAGTGCTTACCGGCATGCCATAAATACCAGCATCACCGACCTACCGTTAAATGCCCTGAGCAGTGTTCCCAAATGCCACAGGTGCACACAATCAGCACAAATGGAGGCTATGGAGCCCGGCCCAGTATAAAAGGAGCACACCCACACACAACACCCCCTCCCACACCAAGATGATCCCAATAGTAGTAGCATTACTGGAGCTGGAGGACTTGCTTGCATTGCCACAACATCAACAACAACAACAGCCGCCACCAAAGGGGAGAAGCATGAGGAGAATGAGGGTGAGACAGGCCCAGCAGGCCCCACCAGTGCAGCCACCGTTACCACGCCACCAGCCCCCAATCCCTCGCATCAGAGCCAGTCCTTTCAACCTAACCCCAGAGCAGATCCACACCCTGTACCGTCTGGACCGGGACACCATCACCACCATGGTGGACCTGATACACGACGACATAGTGAGCCTCATTGGAATACGCACCGCCATCCCCCCTCTACTGAAGGTAGTGTCTGTGCTACACTTCCTTGCAACAGGCACCTACCAGCACACAGTGGGGCACATGCATGGCATATCTCAACCCTTATTTTCCCAGATAATGAACCAACTGCTGAATGCCCTCCTCAAGCACACAAGGGACTACATATGCCTACCACGGACTCCCCAGGAGATATTTGATACAAAAGTTGCCTTCCATGCACTGACAGGCATGCCAAATTGTGTAGGTGCCCTCGACTGCACCCACGTGGAGTTGGTGGTCCCCAATGCCATGGAGGTGGTGTACCGCAACCGCAAGCAATACCACTCCATCAATGTGCAGATGGTATGCAACGCCAACAAGATCATCACACATTGTTGTGCCCGATATCATGGATCGACTCATGACTCTTTGGTCCTGCAGGACTCCACGCTACCACGCTTCATGGAGCTACATGCTGGACGATGTGCCTGGCTGCTTGGTAAGTAGCAGGACTGGCACATGGCATTGAAATGGGGGGAGCGATGCACACACAACCATGCTGCCAATGTTGATGTGACTGCACGATGTGCACATCACCAAACATTGTGCCCCAAACCATCACATACCGTACAAGACACACAAATCCCATTTGAATGAAGTAAGGTCCACACCTATCACAACATGACTAACAGGAAACCACCCCACATCCCACAACATGTGCACCACCCATCAGCGACCCTCACCCTCCGTAACGCCATCCTGCACCATGCAGTGCATATGCACCATGTTGCTGTCTCCAGCATATCACCACACAGGACAAGCATCCCTGGGAGTGCATCAAAATGAACCTACGGCACAGGGCCGGCACAATCACATGAGTGCTGCATGTCACCATGGGAATGACAATGCTGATTTCCCAATATTGCACAGACTACTGCCAATGTTCCCTCTAAGTAAATCTCACAGGACACAGCACCTCACTATTTTGGCACTAACACAGCTGTATGCATACACCATGCATGTGCAACAAGACGGCCGTGCACACCATGTATCATCTTGAAGATGCAACCCACACCATTAGACCATGTCACAGGACACATGGAAGGACAGAAAATGGTGTCAAGGCATCCAGGGACATGTGCATGTGGGCAATTATAACCTGCAGGCATGTGTGACTAGTACAGCTGTCCTTCATGATTCCCCTGACATTTACCTTCATTTTCCTCTATCCCTTGAAGCCGTGGCTCCTCACCCCTGTCTGAAACCCACAGAACAGGCACGAGGAGGACTACAATTGTTCCCATACCCATACCCGTGTGGTCATCGAGCAGACCTTTGGCCTGTTGAAGGCACGATTTCGCTGCCTCAGCCGGTCGGGTGGGGCACTCCTCTACAAGCATGAGAAGGTGGCCAAGAGCATCATGGCATGTGTAATGCTGCACAATATGTGCATCCGCCGGAACATGCCCCTGCCCCCTGACATTGAACTGCTACCACCTGATGAAGATGAAGGGGAAGGTGAAGATGTGGCAGGACATCATCACGGTGCTGATGCACAGGAGGGACGTGCTGTGCGCCAGTCAGTGATTGCACAATATTTCTGACACACATGTCAGCAGAGGGTGACATGATAGTTGGACAGAGGGCACTAGGTGTGGGGGATCATGTACACTATGCACTGTATATGAATACATGACACATGCGCATTGATTAATGTCCACTCAGGTCTTCTTTTTCAAACAACCAGTGTATTGAATGTAACAATATGTACATAAGTGACAAGACCCTTCACCACCCTCCCCCCCACCCCCCACAACTCCCGCACACACCCTCACCCCCTCCACCTCACCCCACAACTCCCGCACACGCCCTCGCCCCTCCTTCTCACCCCACAACTCCCCCACACAAGTCCCATTGGGTCCACGAAGCCTACATGAGGCTGCCATAACATTCACTCCCAGAGCCAGGGGGTGGCATGTCCCGTCGGTGCTGTGCACGGACCGATCTGCAGAGCGGGCTGGTTTGGGTGGAACTGCAGGACGATGGTGTGGCCTCCTGCAGAGGTTGTGGGGCGGGATGACCTGCCTCCAAGGCATCAGCGATGCGCCCTAGTACCTGCCGGAGGGCCGAGACCTCCTCGCAGAGGCGGCTGGTGTTGTCCGTAAAGGACTGGCCCAGTGCTGCTAACTCTGTGTGCCTCTCCTCTCTGGCCTGCCGGTTATCCTGCACACATTCACGGATGAGTGCAGTGAGCAGGTCAGCCCGCTGCGGCCCTGCAGCTGCACCTGTGGGTGTGCTGGGAATCTGGCTGTCATGATCAGCCTGCTCATCCTCCCCAACACTGTAAACTGGACTGTAATGTCCCTGGGTGTGGTCATGGCCAAACTGCTCTGGGGTGTTGGTATTCCCAGTATCGATCGAAGATACTTGGGGGGATGCAATTTGGGTTGAGGTATGGACACCATCCATTATATCATCCTCCATGGTGCCCCATATGTCCTCCTGGCTGTCATCCACTGTGAGGGGTGCCGTGGCTGCCACCTTCCCAGCCACACTGGACTCCTCCGAATGAGTTGTCTGACAGGTGTCTCCAGGCAGAACAATGGGTGGGGGAGGGGGTGGTGCTGTGCCCTCCACAGGCCTTGGTGCTACAGGTGCAATGTGCACCTGCGCTGGCTTGGTTGCTGGGACACGGCGGCCTCTTGCTTGTCCCCTGGAGGTTGACGGCCGGTTGCTGTCCTCCTGGGACCTCTTACTGGGTATGGCCTGTGCAGAGGTAGTGTCCTGCTCTTCACTGTTATGGTCACTGCCTGTGGGGGTGGAAGAGAGGGACGGCATGAGTGATTTTTTGATAGGCATCATACATACATTGGGACGATTGCTCATCCACACAATTGTGGGTAATAGGCATTTGTGTTGGGAAGGGCACGTCATTTCATACATGGGTGGTGAATGTAGCCATATGTCGGCGTCACTCATGTTGGCCAGGAACAGTGCTGTCTGACATGCTTACTATTTTGGTCATGCACGGTGTGTGCCTCGTGGATTTTCCTCCTTTGTGTGCTATGTATCATGTACGATATTGCCTTGCAGCAGGCATCAGCATGTGTCTCTGTTGCTTTGGCCTACTTTACACGGAGTGTGTGTGTGGCCGACCATGGCGTGACTCTTTGGACAGACATTGGCATTGACTTTCATCAGATTTGGCATAGAAGTGTTTACTTTGGACACTCACCTCCATCAGCAGATGTCGTGGCGCCACACTCCATCTCGCCTACGCCTTCAATGGATTCAGACCCAATCATGCTTGCGCATGTGTCCTCCCACGGGGTGAGCTTAATGGGTGAACTAGGTCCTCCAGTTTCCATGGCCTGGGTGCGATTGACCGATAATATGTTGCGCACCCTTAGGCGCAGATCGTCCCACCGTTCACGGCAGTCTTTCACTATGCGGGGTGTGTTGCCCACTGCACTAACCTTCTGGGCAACAAGTGCCCAGATCTCTTTTTTACGCAGCACTGCCTCTCTCTTCATGTTGCTGCTGAAGACTGTGCCTGCATGCTCGTGCAAAGTGTCCACAAGCATCTGGAGCTGGTCCTGATTAAATCTTTCCTTTCTGAGGCGGGCAGATCCCTTCTTCAGAGCTTTCGGCATTCTTGTCTTGGAGGAGGAACTTTTCAGTCGATCAGCAGTGTCCCAGGGGTCCTGTGTGCTAAGGATGGCAATGGATTGTGTTTTTAAAGATGGCCACCGTGCTCCTTCCCATTCCTGTGCGATGACGCTATTTCCGGTTCCGCTTATTAGCGGTGACCGTAAATAACAGTGTACGCTAATTACGGTCACCGCTATTTACGGTCACCGCTAATGACGCATTGGACGATGTTGGTAGTGTAATCTGCGCTTTGCTTGATGCCGGTTGGGGCTTTCTGTGAGCCTTTTGCGGCATGGCACTAGGTACCTTACCAGCATGGCGCAAAGCTCGTGCCCGCGAAGTCGTAATAGTCCTCTATTAGCGGACTGGTGCCAGCACGGACACGCTATTTGCGCCATGCCGGTAAGGGACGTTACTTACCTCCAAACTCGGAATGAGGGCCTATGTAAACTGAACTATAAAAAATACATTGAAAGGCAACAAGCGGGGGGAGATAAACCTGGAAGGTTGCTAGCATGGTTATACAAAAATGAAACACCACGCCCAGTGGTCAGGGAGATAAAGGGGGAAGAAGGCCAGGCTTGGGATACCCAAGAGGGTGTCAATGAGGGGTTCCTCAGATTCTTTAAACGCCTGTAAGAGGACACGGGGGAGGAGATGGGTCGAGAGATTCAGGAGACATTGGAAGACATAGGATTGCCCAAGTTAAATGATCAGGAGCGGGAGGACCTGGACGCCCCAATCACATTAGACAAATTAGAGACAGTGATTCAGCACCTACCCACGTGCAAGGCTCCGGGGTCAAACAGGCTCCCAAGCGAATTTTACAAGACATACAAGCAGAAGGTACTCCCCCCGCTGCTTGCCATGCTAAAAGAGGCGCTTGAACGAGGGAGGCTGCCGAAGTCCCTGAGGGAGGCGGTGGTCATTCCGCTCCTAAAACCGGGCAAGCCAAGCACGGATTGTGGATCATACAGACCCCTATCAATGCTCAACCAAGACAGCAAAATCCTTACAGCTACGCTGGCAAACAGGCTCAAACAAGTTATTGGCAAACTGATACATCCCGATCAAACAGGCTACGTCCCAGGCCGGAATATAACCGACAATCATAGGAGACTCCACCACATTATTGAACAGACAGAGAAGGACCACGGCGAAATGGTAATAGTCTTGTTGGATGCCATCAAGGCCTTCGACTCTGTGAGGTGGCCGTGGTTGCTAGAGGCTCTGAAAGAATATGGGATGGGGCCGGGGTACCTGAGGTGGGTCAAAATTATATATAGCTCCCCAATCGCCAGGGTTAAAACTGGCACAATAATCTCGGACAAATGGCAACTTAGTAGGGGCACTAGACAGGGCTGCCCCTGGTCGCCCATGTTGTACATTCTCACACTGGAACCAATGGCAATCTGCCTCAGACAACAGTATGGGGAGATAGGGATCCCTATGAAGGGAGGATCGCACCTCATATCATTGTACGCCGATGACATACTGTTATACTTGCGCTTCCCAGAAGAAAACCTACAATATGTCCTGGAGGTGATGCAACGCTATGCCACCCTCTCGGGCATAGCGGTAAACCCCAAGAAATCAAGCATGTTCCCTTTGGGGAGATAGAGGAGGGCCCCACATAGGAACCTACCGGTCTTGCCGATACCCTGGCAGACCAGGACATTCCGATACTTGGGAATCGACATATATCACATGGCCGAGGATGAATACAAATACAATACAGAGAGGGCAGTGGAAGGCATTAAGAATAGCATGGGGTTTTGGTCCAGGCTACCCCTGGCCATGATGGGCAGGGTGGCTTGGATTAAGATGGTGGTGCTGCCGAGACTGCTACACTTTTTTACGAACATCCCGCACATGCTCCCCCAACGTTTTTTTGCAAAACTCCACAGTTTATGCAGGGGCTTTATATGGCATAACTCCAGGAATAGGGTGGCCCTTTGGAAGTTACAAAACCCATGTGACAGGGGGGTATAAACCTACCGAACTGCGAGTTATACTACCTGCGGGACATCTCCAGTATGTGGCCAGATGGTTGTCCGAAGTAGACACGGCTGAAACCAGGCTATTGTACAAGGACACTGCCCCCTTTTTTTTAAGAGAGGTGGTGTGGTTGCCTAAATCAAAGTTGCAAGGAAGGGCGAGACTGTTGGAACTGGGTTGGGAAATATGGAACAAAGCATGGCAGATAGTGGGAAACTCCACCACATGCTCCCTGCAGGTGCCGCTAGTAGCACTATGTGGGGAGGACTTGTAAATGATAAAAGGGATCCATAGATACTGGGAACCGATGCGACCCTCGGAGATGTATGGCAAGAGGGGGAGGCACTAGACTTCCAGAGATTAATGGAGGACACTGGGGTGCACAAAGGCCAATATATTACTTATACAAGAATTATTAAACGGGTGCGGGAAAGGTGGCCTGAGGCAGTGCTAGCGAAGCAACCCGATACGGTCATTGAGATGATGTAAGATATCTCGGAGGGTGGGCACAAAATATCCCGCATATACGAACTATTGATGACTAGGGTGGGTAAGGAGTTGCTCTAACTGAGGCAGGACTGGGAGGAGGAGGTGGGAAAACCTATGCTGGATCGACAATGGGATAGAGCTCAAAGGAACCACAAGAAGGTGTCCTGAAACGCGAGGCTACAGCAGATCCAGTTATATGTTACTCATAGGGCATATATGACCCCTAGCAAAATTGCCAGGTTTGGAAGTTCAGTGATACAGAAATGCCCAAGGTGCGGGGAGGTGGAAGCTGGGATGATACATATGTATTGGACTTGTCCGGAGTTGGGTAGATTCTGGACAGAGGTCAAGCTACACCTAGCTGAAAAAAGGGATCACACTGGAGGTGGAGTCAGTTTGGGCATGCATGCTGGGGGGTTTTGCCAGACCACTCAACCTGAAGCCCATTAGTAAAATGAAAGACCTGGCCTACATCCTGGCCAAACGGAGAATCGCAATGGGCTGGAAGGTAGCCCAACTACCCAGAATAGAGACGTGGTGGGCTGACCTCCTGAAGTGGGCAGATGCAGAAACGGTAGCTTGGTATGAAGCAATCAGTAGAGGAGGGGACGAGGAAGCGTGACCCCTGACAGCGTGGAGGCAACTGCTGGCCACGATGGTGGGACCCTCCCAGGCCGAACTTAGTGATGATTGTAAAGACTGGAGGGGGGTGTCTGTACTTCTGCTCTCTATATGGTAGAGGAGAGGCACAGAGGTGATGCAGGCTGGTTCTTAAGTACACTGTAGTCCCCAAGCCCCCACAAAGGAATGTCCACACACTGTATTGGTTAAAACACAGTCTTTATATAATTAATATTCAAGGTTATGTACACTATCACAATAACTCACTTTGTGCTCAGAAAATCAACAATGGTAAATATATACAGTTCTAAGTGGAACCACAATTATTAGCAGATCTCATTAAAGTGCATCAACTGTACTCAGGTTAAATGTCACACAGATCAAATTAATAAGGAAACCAACCATAGAAAATAGGAAAAAAACAGTTGGTTGGAACAATTGGCAGAATACTGGCCCCGCAACCTAGACAGAGTTCTGTGTGGAGATCCCCCGACCTGGGCAACCTGCAAAGCAAAGATGTATCACAAGCCTACTCCTTATATTGTTCTAGGAGTCTTATTTCCTTCTACAATAGTTCTACAGCCCCAATGTACCTGGAATTATAGCGTACGTGATGGGAAATCGACGTCCCTTCTTGAGTGCCCTCCCTTTAAGGCAGGAGTCACGGGTCGTCGAACGTCCGACGGAGAACAGGGTGAACTACGGCAGTGAAGTGGCAGCTTCTTTCCTAGCGGTGCTCGTCGACGATGGAGCGTTGGTGTCCTGCAAGGAAGAGGCGAGTGGGGCAGCTCAGTGACGATAGTTCTGGACCGCAAAGAGAGGATGAAGAACTGTGGCCCAGCAAGGGCGGCGAGTCGTCGGCGTCTCTGTGGTCTTTAGGTGGCGGGAAACCCACCGGCGGATGCTCCTTGGTGCGTCGACGGTCGGGCCTTCTCCAGCAGGATAAAGCGGGCGGCGATGCAGACGAGAGCGTCCATGGATCAAATGAAGTTCTTAGGCAAACGGGAACATGGCGGCTCCAGTCGGCGATGACAGTCGTTGACAGTGGCGGACAGCAGTCCAGGCGCTTCTCTTTGGTATTCCGCGGTTGTCCCCGTCTCCGGTCGGCAGCCTGTCGTAGGTCTGTCTACCAGGGAGCTTTGGCAAAGATCAGCTGGTGCACGATGGTCCCTCGTAGCTCGGGAAGAGGGCGCCTTACCAGGTCCTCTCTGGGTCAGTTCTTGGAGACACAGCAGTTTTCAGATTTTGAAGGAGAGCAACAGCAATTCTTCTCGTCCAGCAGGGCTTCAAGGTTAAGCTTCAGTTACTCCAGTTACTCGTTGTAGTGGACTTCAGCTTCTGAACATGAATTCTAGCAGTGAGAGGCCCCCAGATATACTAGTTGATCTCCCATTCATTCTGCTGGGTCACACTCAGGCAACCAATCGGTCAGAAGGGCATTCATGCAGGCAGGCAGCCAATCAGGTGCATAGTGAATTCAGGCCATTCACTTCTCTCTAGACACTCACAACAAGTTATGTGTATTGGCACAAGTACCCAGCCATTCAACACTCCACACTGCATTCATACCAGTTTCGGGCAGGGCTGTCTCAGTCATTGTGTCAAACACCAGATACTAGACACCCACAACACAGAATGTGTATTCGTCACACACTCCATTCACCCAAGTCCCACCCACAGGGTATACCCACAACATACAGTCACTGGGAAGGCTCCAGCCAGTCTGGCCTGGACTTCACAACAACACCATATATGGAACTTCCACCCAACAGCCGGTCAGGGAGAAGGGACAGAGTCAGGGCTTCCCAGGACTTTGGGAAAACAAGGTAACAGGCAATAGAAAGCAAGAGGTCACAGGGGCCATCTCGTTCCCTATCAGGAATCAACTGATTCCAATGGCAGGGCCTGGGTATCCCAAAATGGAGGATACTCAGAGCACCTGTCAAATTCAGCATGGAGCTGCCAACAGCCCGTACCCTGCTCTGGGGGCCACACAGAGGTGCCCAAAAACATACACTAGGGGCACAGGGTTGTACCCCTACCCAAGGGTGCCATAAGGGTATCCCATGGGTCTGTTCACCAAACCAAAAGAGAAAGCTGCACCGCCAGGAGTCCCACATGAACTCCTGTGTGGAAAACACTCCAGAACACACGATAAAAAGCAGTAAAGGACAAGGATACGGAGGCCCTGTCCCTCTGATGCATTTCCAGCATCAGAGTGATGATATGAGGGGGACTAATGAGGAAGACAAGCTCGGAGATATGCAAGCTGGTGGCATTGAAGCAGGGGCTCGAGTTAAGGGGGTGGGAGGGGGGAGCACTGTGATGCACAACAAGTGAACATAATGATGTAAAGCTCATATGCAAATGTCCTCAAGGTTTGTGATGTTTGGAGTGTTGTTAATAAAAATAATAAAAATTGTTGAAAAAAAACAAACTTTGATGCAAGTAAAGTAAACGCTGATATTCCTTGCATTTTAGAAATTTGATAGATGTTTGATTCTATGGGTGTGATCTATGGGTGTGATATGCTGCGGTGGTTGTGGCCAGGGCCTAGAGTCTTGGGTGAATGGCCTATGGCCTACGGCTTTCGGCCATGCACCCAAGACTCTAGGCCCTGGCCACAACCACCGCAGCATATCACACCCATATATCACACCCATAGAATCAAACATTTTAACTATGCTATATGGGCATTTTTTATGTCCGCTGACAGCCGTGGTGACCGCAGACATGACGAACACATCAGGGGCGCTTGCCACCTAAACAAATACAGAATTTCACCCATCTCTTACTCCTCCACCCTCCTCAAGCACTCTTACACACCAACACACTCCCATACTCCTCAAAGTTGTATTTCTCCCCCCGTTCGTCACCGCAATGTCCGCGGATGTCCACGAATCCAAGATGGTGGGCGCATCAAAACAATCTGACGCACCTGACGCTTCATTCCAACCAATCAGCGAACACGTCGTATGTCTGCGGACATGAGGCAAGCCAATTAACCAATGGCTGTCCTGTCCGCGGAGCGAACAGGGAAGTGTGTCCGCAGAGCGGACATAGATATGACACATTTTTTGTGACCTACTTTTTGGTCATTTAAAAAATAAACTACTGTACGGATTGTCACCAAATTTACAAAAACACGCGTTCGGGACCAAGACGCTGCTCCTGCCACAAATTTGGTGAAATTCCGTCCAGCGGTTTGGGCTGTAGGCGTGAGCAAAGTTTTTTCCCAATTCAGTCTATGGGAAAAAAAATAATTTTGGGACCCCCCTATAACTTTGCCCCCCCTGGACCAAACCTCACCAGACTTTGTAATACGATTTAGAGTGAGCCATATACATCTTTTGCAAAGTTTGGTGAGGATTTATCCAGGGAGAGCAAAGTTATAAGCCGCCCAAAAAGTGCTCTTCCTATGGGATTAGCAACTTAACCATAACTACACGGCCACTACCGTGGGCCATGTAATTACATTTTGACGTACCGCGTATTCATGGATTTAAACATCCATAACCAGCCGTGGTGCAGCATGGCGCAGCGACCCTGCAGCAGCAGCAGTTATGCCCCCAACCCTGCCCCTTGCGCCAAAAACATCCGCACAAATCCCCTACCTGGCGCAAAGGCCAGTAGACCAGTATACAGCCCCCAACAATGAAATCGCGCTAAAAGCGCCACTCAGCCCCCACGCGACAACCCAATCGTGTGTAAAACTCCCCGTGCTCCCCTCAGAATACACGTAACCCGCTCGCGCCAGCCCAATCGCGTGGAAAACTCCCTGCGCACCCCTCGGAATACGCGTACCTCACTTGCACCAGCCCAATCGTGTGTAAAACTCCCTGTGTACCCCACTCACGCCAGCCCAATCACATGTAAAAGTTGTTAAGACGGATTTCTGAACTCTGTCCTGGCGGCGCAGAAATTCAGAAGGCCAACCTAATTACTTGGAACAGGGTAACCTCTGGACAAGCCAGACCAATCAGGGTAGCGATCGCGGCGGTCAAGACTAGGTCTCAAGAGGGGTGAGGGTGACTGAAAGCCCGCAATGAGCACACAAAGCAAGGACACTTACAAACTACTCCAAACAGGTGTTATATTAAAAATATATACACATTTATTCGAAGGCCTTTAAAACAATGACCGTAGCGAGAAATCACAATACAACTCTAGTAAACCAACACATACCATACCAATACAATATATATACAAATACAAACAAGTCTCAAGCGTTAGATGCACGAAATGTGTAGTCCACCAAAAAGGGAAGGAAAACAGGCAGTGCGAAATAATGCTTAGACCCAGTCCGCCTTCAGAGGCACCTAACTAAAAGGAAGTCCGAGCCCTACGAAGAGTGGAGCCTTGTGCTCAAAAGTACCTGCACACGCTGGTGCCAACGGGCAAAAGGGGGAGTCTCTTCGAGGGAATCACGGGCAAAAGGGGGAGTCTCTTCGAGGGAATCAGGCAGTTCAGTTTAGTGCACAAATGAAGAAGAACAGAGTTCCGCGACTCAAGCACAGCCTCCACTGTGGGCAGAAGCAGAGCGCGAGTACGGAAAGGCGTGCTGTTTTGACACAGCGGGGAAAAGCTATGGGCTCCTGCAGGAGGGCGACCAGTTCCTAGCTATGCTACTCACCGGTCCCCGATGCAAGCAGACCCAGGCTTCTCCGCGTCAGTTTCAGTCGCTGGCAGGTTCAGGAGAGCAGGGGACGTCTCGTCGTCGTGTTGATTCTGCAGCAGCAGAGTTGAGTTAAAGATGTCCCAAACGAAGTGAACCCGCACAGATTGTTACCACAGCAGGGCAACGGAGCGGCCGTGTGTATCTCAGTCAAATGTACACTACTCACTTCAGACCTGGGAACGCCAAGTGTACGAATCGTGTGAGAGTGACAAGGACTAGAAATACAGCACAACCTGGCGGCGGTTACAGAGCAAGACTCCTGTTTAGGCTGGTCAGTCTGCTGCATGGCCCAGAGACACTTCCTAAGGCTTACGTGCAGGAGATGGTGAAGATGCCCTGTTTGCCCCCTCAGACCCCCATCGACGTGGAGAGGGCAGGAGCCCCCCACCACCGTCCAGGACCGCAGGACGTCCAAGATCCCAACGGAGACCCCCGACTCGACGGAGACGGCGTGATCCCCTCACAGGATCCGCAGAGGCACCCCCCTGCTCTGGCTATCTGCTCCCCCTGGGCACCCCAGCACAGAAGCCCCTACCGCCTCCTGCACCCCGAGAAACACGCGCGCCAACATTATTTAAAAAACAAAAACAAAATGTCGGGCGCGATGCGGCCCGAAAGCGAGGCTTGGCATCACACGTTGCCTAGCAACGGTGTGTAGGCTGCCTTTAAGCCCACACATCCGCCGGCAGGCGGAAGCCGGCAGCCACCCAAGGCCAACATAAGGCCGTCTGCCCTGTTTGCCCCCTCAGACCCCCATCGACGTGGAGAGGGCAGGAGCCCCCCACCACCGTCCAGGACCGCAGGACGTCCAAGATCCCAACGGAGACCCCCGACTCGACGGAGACGGCGTGATCCCCTCACAGGATCCGCAGAGGCACCCCCCTGCTCTGGCTATCTGCTCCCCCTGGGCACCCCAGCACAGAAGCCCCTACCGCCTCCTGCACCCCGAGAAACACGCGCGCCGACATTATTTAAAAAACAAAAACAAAATGTCGGGCGCGATGCGGCCCGAAAGCGAGGCTTGGCATCACACGTTGCCTAGCAACGGTGTGTAGGCTGCCTTTAAGCCCACACATCCGCCGGCAGGCGGAAGCCGGCGGCCACCCAAGGCCAACATAAGGCCGTCTGCCCTGTTTGCCCCCTCAGACCCCCATCGACGTGGAGAGGGCAGGAGCCCCCCACCACCGTCCAGGACCGCAGGACGTCCAAGATCCCAACGGAGACCCCCGACTCGACGGAGACGGCGTGATCCCCTCACAGGATCCGCAGAGGCACCCCCCTGCTCTGGCTATCTGCTCCCCCTGGGCACCCCAGCACAGAAGCCCCTACCGCCTCCTGCACCCCGAGAAACACGCGCGCCAACATTATTTAAAAAACAAAAACAAAATGTCGGGCGCGATGCGGCCCGAAAGCGAGGCTTGGCATCACACGTTGCCTAGCAACGGTGTGTAGGCTGCCTTTAAGCCCACACATCCGCCGGCAGGCGGAAGCCGGCGGCCACCCAAGGCCAACATAAGGCCGTCTGCCCTGTTTGCCCCTGTTCGCTCCGGGGAGCTACTGCTTCTTAAGGTAAAAACTTTTTAGCACATTGTACGCGGATGAGAGATTATTTACTGGACTTTAATCCACGTGAGTACTGTTACTGTTAAACTGCTATGCTATAACTAGCTACAGTAGTGCTCCCCTGTTACCCCTGTCACGTGCTATGCCCCTTGCCCTGGCCCAGACACCCATTGTCCTATGTTGTGCTTTTGATTGTTATATGATTCATGCTATGCCTAGTGCTGTGCCTCACGGTAAACCACAAATATACTGTGCTCCTTGGTCGCCTACAGACCACATTTCAGCTGTGTTGTGCCCCTTGGTCGCCTACAGACCAGTCTAGAATTGTATTGTGCCCTATGGTCGCCCACAGACCACATTTCAGCTGTGTTGTGCCCCTTGGTCGCCTACAGACCAGTCTAGAATTGTATTGTGCCCTTTGGTCGCCCACAGACCACATTTCAGCTGTGTTGTGCCCCTTGGTCGCCTACAGACCAGTCTAGAATTGTATTGTGCCCTATGGTCGCCCACAGACCACATTTCAGCTGTGTTGTGCCCCTTGGTCGCCTACAGACCAGTCTAGAATTGTATTGTGCCCTTTGGTCGCCCACAGACCACATTTCAGCTGTGTTGTGCCCCTTGGTCGCCACAGACCAGTCTAGAATTGTATTGTGCCCTATGGTCGCCCACAGACCACATTTCAGCTGTGTTGTGCCCCTTGGTCGCCTACAGACCACATTTCAGCTGTGTTGTGCCCCTTGGTCGCCACAGACCAGTCTAGAATTGTATTGTGCCCTATGGTCGCCCACAGACCACATTTCAGCTGTGTTGTGCCCTTTGGTCGCCCACAGACCACATTTCAGCTGTGTTGTGCCCCTTGGTCGCCTACAGACCACATTTCAGTTGTGTTGTGCCCCTTGGTCAAAATGCTCTTTTGTGATACAGACTGCCCCAAACTGTCCTGATTTACTCTGTGATCTGACCTTCTGCGTTTTTGCACACTTACATGTACATCCCTTGTCTACCAATGCAGCCCCCTAGCCCACATCCCAAAGCGCCTACATACCTCCCTTCCACTTTTTCCATCTTTCTCACATCCCTCTCCTTTCTGGCCACCTGCAACATGCTGCATGCGCACCTAGACCAACATGCCCACCTTCGCCCCACCCCTCCAGCAGACCTCATACACAACACACCGTCATTTGCACTCCATCCCACACTCAACTCCCTTACCGACCCGGTCGGACACCACCCACTCCACCTCAGGCTCTGCAGACTGAGAACTCGCACTAAACACCTCCTTACTCTCCGCAGTACTCCACACTCCACATTCCTTAGGAACTACAGACTCAGCTCTCGCACCCATACATCAGCCGCCCACACTTCCTTCCCTGACCACGCTCACTACCTTAGCTCTCATCACGCTGCATGTGCCACGACCAAGCCTCACACACCCAAATTCACACCGCCCACCCCCAGCACCACCAACACAAACACTCTACATCCAAACTTAAGATGCGCCCTCATCAACGCGCGCTCTGTCCATGCCCATGCCATTGAAATCAATGACCTTATCTCTACCCATGATCTCGACATACTTGCCATCTCCGAAACTTGGCTCCATGAAGCCTCCAGTCCTTCCATTCACCTCGCTCTCCCTGAAAACTATACCATCCTTAGACAGGACCGTAAAAACTTAAAAAGTGGTGGCGGCGTAGCCCTCATCTTCAAGGACACCCTCTCCATAAGAATGTGTAATCAACAATGGGACAATAACGCCAATCTCCTCACTGCCAAACTAGCCCTTTCACCTAATTGCACCATAAACTTCTTTATCACCTACAGACCACCAGGATCTCCTCTTGACTACCAAAAGCAACTCCTCCAAAACATAGGCAACAACCTCAAAAGCACCACCAAAAGCATCCTACTAGGGGACATTAATCTTGGCTTAGCTGACCCAAAGGACAAAGCAGCCGCAAATTTAGCCAAAGAATTATCTAACATGGGATTCGAACACAAAGTTACTGCACCCACTCACAGCAAAGGCAGATCCATTGACTGGCTAGCTGATCACAACTGCTCATCGACAATTACCTCCATCTCAGCCCTTCCATGGACGGACCATCACCTCATCCAATTTACCATTCCTACCACGCCTACTCATAAAACCTTAACCCATGCCCCACCCGCTAAAGTAAGAAGCTCCAAAAAACTCACTGCTGCCAACCTCGCCCCTCTCCTTGATACCTCACAACTCAAGCACCCATTCCCCACTGACCCTACATCTCTAGCCAACATCTATTCCAGCACACTCACTCAAGCCATCGATCTCATTGCCCCGCTAGAAGAAAAAAAAGGGAAAAAATCTATGCACTGCAACTCCTGGTTCACTGAAGAACTATCCGTCCTACGCACCAAGAAACGCAAAGCCCTAACCAGGTGGCAAGCAGCGCCTAATCAATCCTCGCTTAAAGACTTTAAAGAGATCTCTCTGACCTACAAAAAAGCCATATTCCTTGCTAAATCCGAATCCTACAACCAGAGAATCACTAATGCCAGTTCCAAATCAAGAGAAATGTTCTCCATATTCAAAGAACTCACCACACCAGCCTCTAGCCCAGACAAAATCATCAAGGATGAAGCATGGTGTACAGGCATCCAGGCTGCTCTCCTCAACAAAGTTAAATCCTTCCAAGACAAAATAGCCTCCTAACGCAAAGCTCTCAACACCCCCACCTGCCCGCCCATACCTCACACCAACAACTCCCCATCACAAACACCCCTTTTTGCCTTCAGAGAAGTCTCGGAGACGGAAGTCAATGACCTCCTTAAAAAAATCAAACCCTCCACTTGCAAAGGGGATATCTGCCCACCCTCCGTAATCAAAGAGAGCGCAGAATACCTCACCCCCATCATCACGGCTTTTATCAATGCCTCTTTCACATCTGGAAGTGTACCACAATGCCTAAAAGAAGCCTGGGTCCGCCCGCTCCTAAAAAAACCCTCCCTTGATCCTTCCTCCCCTAACAACTACCGCCCCATCACCACCGTCCCCTTTCTCCTTAAAATCTTGGACAAAGCTGCACACAATTAAATCCAACACTACCTGGAAACAAACACCATCCTAGGCAAAAGACAGTCAGGTTTCCGCAAAGGCCATGGGACTGAAACTGCTCTTCTAGATTTAAAAAATCAGATTACTAAAATAATGGACACAGGCAAACCTGCCCTCCTCCTCCTCCTCGACCTTTCTGCAGCATTCGATTTGGTCGACCACAGCATTCTCACAACGCACCTCTCCAATGCTGCACACTTTTCTCACAAGGCTACCACATGGATCACATCCTTCCTTGAAGGCAGGGCCATGAAAGTGTACTCTGACCAGGATAGCGCCCCCCCCACCACTATCAATTGTGGAGTCCCACAAGGGTCCTGCACCGCACCGACCCTCTACAACCTATTCACCAAACCCCTCTTTGACCTACTGGACTCCCTCAACATAGCGTACACCAACTACGCTGATGACACGCAGGTCCTCCTCCCCCTCTCTGGAGACTACGACCTTGACTCAGAAGCCCTCCTCAAAATCTACTCAACTATCCAAACATGGATGGCTATCAATGGCCTCTGCCTAAACGGAGACAAAACCGAAATCATCATCCTAGCCCCTAACGAAACTCTAACCAAACTCAGCCCCAATTACTCGCACTTGATCATCGACAGTATTAGCATACCTGTCTCCTCTGCCGTCAAGACCTTAGGAGTCTACATTGACGCGACACTCTCAATGACAAGACAAACCAGCGCCATTGCCTCAGCTTCTGCTCTGACTACCAAACTCATCTACGCCATAAAACCCTACCTCACCACGCCCAACTGCCTCTCCATAGCCAGAGCTACTATAGGAGCCAGACTGGACTACTGTAACGCCCTCCTGGCAGGCACCTCATCAAAAAACCTAAACAAGCTCCAAATAGTGCAAAACAATGCCCTCCGTGCTGCACTATACATGCCCAAAACTGACCATATCTCACAGGCCAGAAGACGCGTCCATTGGCTCCCAGTCAAGGAAAGGATCAACTTTAAAATCCTCACCCTCACACACAAATGCATTAACCACACAGCACCCCCCTACCTATCTGAGACTATAACCAAGAACTCCTCCATCCGCCCCAGAAGAAGTCACCACGCCAACCAACTCCAAGTACCCACTGTAAAAAGAGCCAAAGCCGGCGGCATTGGCTTCCCTCACATAGCACCTAAGCTATGGAATGCCCTCCCCAACGCGCTTAGAGCAGAACCATCTCTGTATCTCTTTCGCAAATCCCTCAAAACCACGCTATTCAACTAACTCCACCTTCCCTTCACCCACCTCAGCTCGCACACATCTGATACTAAAAGTGTTCGATACGAAATGCTTCCTGTAATGAAAATTGCTTTGTAACCATCTTCCTTCCATTGTAACCAGACTATGTATGTATTCATGTAACAGCGCCACGATGCCCCCGGGCTGATGTGCGCTTTAAATAAATCTGAATAAATAAATAAATAAATAAATAAATAAATAAATAAATAAATGCCGAGAATAGCTGTTCCCGCTATTCCAAGGGTCGAAGTACCAGTACAGGCCTTCTGGTTCGATCAAAGGTGAAAAGGGTTTCACAAGGCGACAGCAGTGCAGAGGAGCAGTCCTTCAGCGGGTCACCAGCAATTCCTCGGTTCAGCCTCTTGGTTGCAGGATACTTGGCTCCTGTATTCCTTCGTTCGTGAGAACTCAGGAGATCGACATGGTAGTGGTGTTTCCAGCCCCCTCTTATCCACGGTTCCCTTCGCGCCAAAACGGAGGGGACCCAATGGGAGATCCGCTCATCAACACTCACACCATACGTGGACCTATCACGGACCACGGTGGTCCCAGGCATTCACACCACCCTAGACTCTCTGGCACCCAGGATGTGTATTGGGACCAGACATCCCAGCCCACATCCTGGAGGCACACACAAGGCCTGTAGAAGCCCGCGAAAGCATCCGTGTTTCGCGGGAAAGTACATGCCCAAATAAGGAAGGCCCCGGGTCGGTTCGACCTGGGGAAGGTGAAGGGAGCAAGACGGTCAGCGGACAGGACAAAGGAGCCTCGTGGTCTGGCCATTTTGGGAGCCAGGCCACCATTTTGGGCTAAGCGCGAGAAACGCGCTTAAAACACCAAAAGGAGCTCAAAACACAAGAAACGATCGCTGCCACCATTCCCGTCCGTGATTCACTTGCACTGATCAGTTACAATCCAAAAAGAGTATCTAGGGCCTGTAGAAGGCTAGAGACCCAAGAGAGCAGTAACTTAGCTTACAGTGCCCTCTTGTGTCATGTTTGCCGAAAGCCGCAACATGATAAAAGAAACTACGGAAAGCAGCGTTTCCCGGTACTGACTGTCTTAAGGGCATGTCAGTTTCCCCGTAAGAATGGAGTGAAAGCCCAGAGGAGTGCGGCAGAAGGCTGCACTTCTCTGGCAAAGTCGAGATCAAGGTGAAAAACAACAGCAAAAAGTTTAGGGGTTGCCACATGGAAGGAAAATTACCCATAATTACGAAATCTTTCCTAACAAAACTCCCCGCACACCCCTCGGAATACGCATACCCCGCTCGCGCCAGCCCAATCATGTGTAAAACTCCCTGCGCACCCCTTGAAATATGCGTACCCCGCTCGCGCAAGCCCAATCGCGTGGAAAACACGATTGGGCTTGCATGAGCGGAGGTACGCGTATTTGCGCACCCCTCGGAATACACGCACCCTGCTCGCGCCAGGCAAATTGCATGGAAAAAGTCCTGCCTGTGGTGTGGGCTGGCTGCGGGGGATTGCCATGGGTTGTAGGGGTGTCCCCTGTGGTGTGGGCTGCCTGTGGGGCATGGTCAGGGGTGTTGGGTGGTCCCCTGTGGTGTGGGCTGCCTGCGGGGCATGGTCAGGGGTGTTGGGTGGTCCCCTGTGGTGTGGGCTGCCTGTGGGGCATGGTCAGGGGTGTTGGGTGGTCCCCTGTGGTGTGGGCTGCCTGCTGGGCATGGTCAGGGGTGTTGGGTGGTCCCCTGTGGTGTGGGCTGCCTGTGGGACATGGTCAGAGTGGATGGGCTGCCTGCGGGGCATGGCCAGGGGTGTCGGGTGGTCCCCTGTGGTGTGGGCTGCCTGCGGGACATGGTCAGGGGTGTTGGGTGGTCCCCTGTGGTGTGTGCTGCCAGCGGGGCATGGTCAGGGGTGTTGGGTGGTCCCCTGTGGTGTGGGCTGCCTGTGGGGCATGGTCAGGGGTGTTGGGTGGTCCCCTGTAGTGTGGGCTGCCTGCTGGGCATGGTCAGGGGTGTTGGGTGGTCCCCTGTAGTGTGGGCTGCCTGTGGGACATGGTCAGAGTGGATGGGCTGCCTGCGGGGCATGGCCAGGGGTGTCGGGTGGTCCCCTGTGGTGTGGGCTGCCTGCGGGGCATGGTCCGGGTGGATGGGCTGCCTGCAGGGCATGGTCAGGGGTGTTGGGTGGTCCCCTGTGGTGATGGGCTGCCTACGGGGCATGGCCAGGGTGTTGGGTGGTCCCCTGTGGTGTGGGCAGCCTGCAGGGCATGGAAGAGGCAGGGGTGCACCACTTCGGCAGGATGTTATGCCACGTGTTGGTGCAGTCATGCCACCACACCCTGCGGCTCCGGGAGATGCAGCTCTTGCATCTGACACTGGTGCCCATGTGACCCAGCAGTCAGTTTCATCTACTGTCACGGGCCCAACGGTAGTGGTAGATGCATGTGCAGCTGTGGTGACCACCACCCAGGCTCAGGGTCGGCCAGAGCATGATGAGTTGGCACTTGAGGACTCCCTGGCTGAATTCCAGGTGGTCAGGAGGCACAAGCAATGTGCGTGCAGGGATGCTCTGACCAGGCACATATTCCTGGGGCAGTGTTGTCATCTGCTGCCCCAAGCAGCTGGGTGTTGGCAACTGCATGGGCAGATGCAGCCAACACCACCCTGGCTGTGAGTCTGCCAGCCAGGACTGTGTCGGTCACAGACATTGGCACAGCGGCTGTTGCTGCGCTGGGTCCTGTCAAGAGCACCCAGCAGCCACTGACTCAAGTCAGGGCTTCCATCGCAGTTCCACCTGCCACTCCCTTGGTCCAGTCAACCAGCACCACTGCCCCAACTGATCCGGGACGGCATTTGCCAGTCAGGGTCCGTACCACTGCCCAAGAGGAGGAAGGTTGTTCCTGCGCAAGAGGCTGGGATCCCAGACACGGCTCCGGCCTCTGGCACGTTGAGGAAGAAGCCTTTCAACAAGCAGGAACTGGACTTCCTTGTGGGCTGTGTGTCGGAACACGAACACAGTATGCTAGTGGGCCCAAATTGCCATACTACGCCTGCCCAGCGTTCGGCACACTGGAAGCATTTTGTGGATGGCGTTAGTGCATTCGGATATGAGGTGCGCACAGCTCAGGACTGCAAAAAGCGTTGGTATGACCTCTGACGCTGTGCTAAGCAAAAGCATGCCTCCAATTATGCCATGACTCAGGTGACTGGCAGTGGGCCACCACCTGAGGAGGAAAAACTCACTCTGCACGAGGAGATCGTTGCAGAGTTCATCCCGGCACAAGTGATCAAAGGAGTGGGAGAGATGCAGGATTATGATCACGTTCAGTGAGTGTTGTTGCGTGTTTGTCCAGCCCATGTGTTGTTTGCTTGTGTGATGTGTTGTGCTTGACTGCCACTACCTGCTATGTGTACATGGTTCTCATGTGTGAGTCATGCAATGCTTCACTAATGTGTGCCTGTTGTGATGCATGCTGGACATGTGAAGCAGACGGGGACTGCCTCGTCACCACACATGCATCCTACTCACATGCTAGTCACCCGGCTGCCCCTCCAGTCCATGTTCCAACTCACTGACCTGTCTGCATGTAGCCTGTGGTGTCTTTCAACTCAGCACTCAGACTATGTCATCGCATGACTGACGTGCATGTGTGTTCAGCCTGCATACGGGTACTCCACGCAGGCATGCTTCCTTGCCCCTCCACCCCCCTGCACTTCAATTTCACCATGGCACTGGTGGGTAACATGTTGGACTACTGCAATGGCCTGTTCCCCACTCCTGTGTACATGCACACTTCACACTGCGAACCCGCCAGACACATACTTTGGGGTACATCCTTTGTCCTTGATGCAGGGTGTCTCACTCAGACTGTGCAGATGGCAGATGCTCCCCAGGGACATGAGTGCCCATTCATGCTTCATGTGCATTCCATGACGCCCCTATGTGTCCTTGGCAGGATGATCATTGTAGTGCGTGTCCGGAATTACATACGTATCATGGCATTTGGTCCTCCATTCCATGCGCACTGTGGCTCAGTCCTGCATCACTCACATGTTTAGGGTAGCATTGTCTGTGTGGGGCACAGGCCTCCCCCTGTTGCAGGCACCCTGACTCTGTTCAACTGGTGTAGTGCCTTCTGCATGAATGGGTGTGCTACTGACGGTTCATCGTGTGTCCTGCTTACTGTCCCATTCTCATCTGCTGTGGTGTCAGTTGACTGAGATGATGCAATTGACACTAGACAACACTGTCTGCCAATACACAGTTCTCTGGTCAACCTTTCATTGTCATGCAATGCCTCCCTGCATTTTCCCGGGGGGTGGGAGGGTGGGTTAACTGTAGCCATGCAACCCAGTGCATGCACATTGCACATGATGGCTGAACTTGCACTTACACTGCCGTCATGTTAAATGATTGACATCAAAAGGTACTTGTTGATGTAGATTGCTGGTAACGTACACATGTACTGAACTGCACCCACCTACTTCTGAGCCATGTTACACCGTTCTACATGCCTACTCACTGCTGCAATGTCAAAGTGACCTGGCATGTATGTTCAGATTTTCATCCCTTCACTGTTATGAAACGCACTAGCACAGGTGCCTCCTGTGACACATGTACTTTGTATTGGAACACCCTAGCGGGGGTTTGGCAAAGTTGATTGGTCAATCTGCGGGCTATACTAACTGGCATAGCCCACAGATTGATTATAGCACACAAATCGGGTTGTAATTACCGTGGAGCTGCCTGCATGTGTATGTGTACACTTTCACATACATCAAAGCAAGCAGCATTGAAGCTGCTTGCTTTGCTGTATGGAATGCTGTTCATATACACCATACCGGTGTATATGAACACAGGTGTATTTGAACGATTTCACATATACATATGCAAGCAGCTTCAACGTTGTGTAGTGCAACATTGCAGCTACTTACTTAGGTGGGTTTGTGTGAAAGTGTTTATTTACACATGTGTTCTCAGCAGCATTTTTGTTAAATAACTAATATGTCGTTATTTTTCGGAAATGCTGCTGAGATTTCAGCATTGCGCCGTTATGTTCAACAGGCACAATCCTGAAGGTGCCCTGTCGTGCAGTCCGAGTATGCCCAAGCCCACTTAGAAATACTGGTGGAGCCTGGGCGTGGTGATTTGACACACTGAATCATGTTTTTTGGCACATTCAATGCACAAAGTGCTGAATCAGGCCCTGATGGGTGCTCTAGAGGCCTCATGGACCGGCAGCTTGGACCATACTGGGCGTTATGGTCCCTCATACCTCGATGAAGGCCCTCGCTTTGCTCGGGACATTCACTATGTCTTCAGGGCCCATGACGCCCGGTACGGGCCGAGCTGCAGATCTGTGAAGCTATATTGGTGATTATGATTTAGCGATGCATGTCTACATGCATATTAACTGTGTCATGGTGTGTTTTGATTCACTTGCAGCTGTGGCCATTTGGCTGTTCAAACATGCTTATGCTACGTGCCATCTCTTTGTTGCCATCTGTCATTTCTGACTGTGATATGTGCCTGCCAGAGGTGGTGTGTGATGTAGGAGATATACTACATTCAGTATATGTGTAGGCTTTGCAATTTACACGCATCCATTTCTGCTTTCGGGATGCCATTGCATATCAATGCCACTGGATGCATGCCGGAATTTGAGTTGCTTGTGACGTGTCTGCTTCATGTGTTGGCTGTCGATGTAGCGATGTCTATATGTGTGTGGATTATGTGCTGCTGACATGTGTACTCATGTGTTCTCAGCAGCCTTTTTGTTAAATAACTAATATGTCGTTATTTTTCGGAAATGCTGCTGAGATTTCAGCATTGCGCCCGTTATGTTCAACAGGCACAATCCTGAAGGTGCCCTGTCGTGCAGTCCGAGTATGCCCAAGCCCACTTAGAAATACTGGTGGAGCCTGGGCGTGGTGATTTGACACACTGAATCATGTTTTTTGGCACATTCAATGCACAAAGTGCTGAATCAGGCCCTGATGGGTGCTCTAGAGGCCTCATGGACCGACAGCTTGGACCATACTGGGCGTTATGGTCCCTCATACCTCGATGAAGGCCCTCGCTTTGCTCGGGACATTCACTATGTCTTCAGGGCCCATGACGCCCGGTACGGGCCGAACTGCAGATCTGTGAAGCTATATTAGTGATTATGATTTAGCGATGCATGTCTACATGCATATTAACTGTGTCATGGTGTGTTTTGATTCACTTGCAGCTGTGGCCATTTGGCTGTTCAAACATGCTTATGCTACGTGCCATCTCTTTGTTGCCATCTGTCATTTCTGACTGTGATATGTGCCTGCCAGAGGTGGTGTGTGATGTAGGAGATATACTACATTCAGTACATGTGTAGGCTTCGCAATTTACACGCATCCATTTCTGCTTTCGGGATGCCATTGCATATCAATGCCACTGGATGCATGCCGGAATTTGAGTTGCTGTGCGCCACCGGGGAATACTGAGTGGGAGCAATCCATGTATGCCAGTTCACAGCAACAGGGGGCATCCATTGAGAAGATTGCTCAAGGCATGGAAAGTGTGGCCCAATCCATGCTCACCCTTGATAGGCAGGTGGCGCTCCAGCAGAAGGCAGCGCAGTCCATGTGCCGCTCACTCAAGCTGGGCATGGCGGCCTCAAACAGGGTATGCCGGGCAGAAATTGTATCTCTGCGCGAAGCACTTGCTGCTCAGGCAGAGGCACACAGGGAGGCTCACAGGGATGAACACCAATCCCTCAGATCTACTCTGGGTGTGCTCAACATGTCCCAGAGGCAGCGGTCAGAAGTGAGGTTGGAGCAGCTTGAGTACACCATCTCGGCTGAGCTACGTGCATGCCGGGAGGTGCTCCAGATGTCATGTGAAGCCATACAGGCAGAACTCTGTGTTACACGTGCTGACTTGCAAGGGGAAGCACGCGTATCACATGAGGTGCTGCATGCTGACCTATGTGCCATTGCCACACAGGACCAGGCTTACCAGACATGCATGCTTGCTGCTGTGGAGAGGCAAGCTGCGGATAGGCATGGTCAGGCAACTGTGCCACGTCTACCTTCTGATTTCCATCCAGAGGGTGAGTAGGACGACCACTTACCTTCCACACAGGTCGGGCGTGCAGGATTTGAGTCCATGGAGTTTTTTTTTTATCTCAACATCATCGCATGTGGGTGTTCAGGTGTACCCTGTACCTCCCCCCTCCTGGGTGCCGCTCCCCTGGGTTGTATGTGGGCATTTTTTTTATTTTTATAATATTGTTTTTCTATTATGCATTCATGTGACGGTGTGGTGCTTTGTGGCTTTTGAAAGCATCCACTGTGTGTTCCAGCTGGGTCATACAAGCTTGTCTCGTGTATGTGTTTATGGCTTGGGGTCCCGACACATATGCCACTCCTGCTTCCCCTTTCCATGGGCGTGCAAGGATGGTTCGGTGTGACAGCAAATTACCCAGGGGCATTGGACTTTCATCATATCTGTGGCCATTCTGCAGTACTACTTGTGTATACACCCCTAGTGGGGATTATGTATGTTTTCTCCACGGCATGTGTGCAATCAATTTTGTTGAGTACATTTTTTAACGGTGCTTTTATTGAAGTTGATTGTGATGTTTTTTCATTTCTTGCCTGTATACGTGCTTGATGCACTTCATGCTGTAGACGGTAGCCTGCACCCTTTAGCTGTCAAAGCCACACTGATGGTGGGAGGGGGCTGGGTGGTGACAATGTCAAGTTGTTACGTGTTAGGTACACCCCCTGGGAATTTTGGCAAAGGTGGAAGCATTAGGAATGTGACCCAAGAACCACAACTCACGGTCCAGTCCTCACCTGAGATGGCCACCTAGACTACTTCTACGGTCCGTTCCATTTGGACGCCATGTTTTATCTGTCTTCCCTCTTGGACTTCACTCCTGCGTGACGGTGCAGTTTTCCTACTGGACTCCAGCTCTTTTACTCATTTTTCACACTCTGGTGCCTTTGGTCCTTGTTTTTCTTCCTGCTACTGTCCTTGTTGCAGATCTGTCCACCCGTCTCTCGGCCAGTTATTTCCACGTACTCGTACGCTGCCTTGGTTAGCCTCGGTACACTTCTGTATCACAGTATCTCTCTCTCTCTCGCTCTCTCTCTCGCTTCTCCTATCTTTCATCTATTACATCCATACCTTTATGTTGACTTCAGCCTTTTACCAAAGCTATTCAACTGTTCTGGCTCTTAACTTGCTGTCAGCTGTTTCGGGCAATCTCGCATTCACTCTGCCTTTTCAGACTTGTGCTGTCTCTGCCTTTCTCCCTTCACACTATCGAGGATTGATTGGGTTTCAGCTCAACCATCCAGTTGTGCCAGCCTCCTTGGTTATTTTCTACTCAATTTTCAGCTCTACCCATCAGTTGTGGCATCCTCATTGATTATTGTCTACTCAAGGTCCTACCCATCCTGTTGAGCCATTCTACAACTGTGCAACCTTGGAAGTTATTCTATCATTCAGCTTGGACATGTACTTGGCCATATTCTACAACTTCAAGTCATCTACTGGAGACTCTTCCAGGGTTTTTTGGCGCCTTGAGGCTTTTTCCCTGGTTTGGGGGTTTGGCTCCTTGGAGTTCTCTGCAATTTGGTATTTTTACCGGTCAAAGTGGCCACTGAGGGAGCTAGACCCTATTTACACGAAAGGAAGAACAGGAAAACCAAGGGGAAGGGGGATCCTGAAGCCAGGTAGACTAGAAGGAAGAAGCCAACGGACCCCAGAGACAGTCCTTCTGAAGGTCAAGGTGATGAGGAAATGAGGGAGGGGCTTTCGTTGTCTGACAGTACGCTTGGGCTACATTGATTGGTCACTGTCTGACATTGTCAATGTGGGGTACTATATACATGATGTGTTCTGCTGGTCAATGGATGTTTCTGCGTTGGGTTTACTTTTCAGGTGTCAGGGGATTGGTGTGGTTTGACACACTGGGGTGTCCCCATGGGCAATGTTCACATGTGATGTGTACAGGACACTGAGGGTCACTTAATTTCACATGCATGTATTGAGTGCATGTCCCTACTGACACACACACTTACACAATGCACCACCACACATAAAGCCACCCATCCATGCCCACACGTGCACACAGATTGCCTTCTCTGACATGTTGTGTCCCTGCAATTTTCGGATCGTGTACATGCGTCACTGGGTAATTTTAGTTGCATGTCCTTTTTTATATGATGCTCAAGGTGTATCCCCGACACAATGGCCGCTCACTGTGCTGTGTGCTGAGCGGTGTGTTGCAGGGGACATACACAGCACACGGTTTTGGGATTTGCGGATTTGGATTGCCAAATGTGCATGTCAACAGGCATTTGTTGATGGTACCGCTGGTGGCATGCATTTGTATATAACATTTTATGTGTGGGAGGTTGTTGGTCAGTCATTTCATCTGATTCCATGTCAGGTGTGATTGTCTCAGACCTATTTCCATTTATCACGTGGATATGCACTTTGCATGTGTTCCTTTTGGTCACACCAGATTGGTTATGTTTAAGTAGCTAAGGATGCACACAATATAGTACTTCTGTGGAAACATTCTCAGGGTGGTAAGGTTGTGACAGTTGACTGTGTCTTTGTCATCATCGACTGGTATGTGCCAGGCCTGTGTGCCCTCCACAGGGGTGGGAGTTTAAGTGAGAAATATGGCCACAAGCTGGGATCGGGCTGCCTCGCCACGTGCCCTTTCCCCTTCCCATGAGCCATGCCTCTGTGTGTGGTTGGGGATGTGGGGGCACCACCATGTCCACCAGTACGCCCCACCATGTTGCAACATTGTGCAGGACACATGCTGCCACAATGATCCTGCACACTACTGGGTGTGCATATAGTAGCTGCCCGCCAGAGCAGTCAAGGGAGCGAAAGCGTGACTTGAGCACTCCGAATGTGCGCTCCACTATGGCCCTCGTTGCAATATGGGGTGCGTTGTATCTTACCTGGGGTGGTGTTGTGGGGTTCCATATTGGCGTCATCATGTGGGTACTCAGAGGATAGGCACTGTCCCCTGGGGAGGTGATGATGGTTGTCATTAGTTGGGTTTGTGTATTTGTCTGTGTGTGACATGCATGCATGTGCACAGACATTTCTACTCACCAATGAGCCATGTGTTGCCATGCTTCCCAGCTTCCAGGTCCCGGCTCAGGGTGGACATTCTATATATGAAACTGTCATGGGTAAACCCAGGATAGTTTACATAAACTGAGGTGATGATTCCATCGGCATCGCATGCAACCTGTACGTTGATGGAATGCCAGTGCTTGCGGTTGCGGTAGATGTTCTCAGTGGCCCTAGGTGGATGTAGGGCCACATGGGTGCAATCTATGGCACTAAGCACTATGGGGAAGTGTGCCACCCTGTAAAAGTCATGGACCATGGCCTGCCTTTCTGCGGGTGTTCTGGGCATGTATGTGTGCCTGCGGACTGAGGGGCACGCAGTCATTATTGCCAACACCTGGTGTAGGCAGCATGACTGTGTGGGCTGTGAGACGCCCCCAACTATGGCAGTTGTCCACTGAAATGACCCAGTGGCCAAAAAATGCAGGACATTGAGCACCTTTTCCAAGGGGCTCAGTGCTTGGGAGCACAAGGTGGGTGATGTGAGGTCATCCTCCCACTCAGTGACCAAGTCTAGGATGCAATGAGGTGGGAACCTATACCTGCCATAGACCTGGTCCTCAGGGATCTCAAAAAGGCTGGTCCTGGGCAAAAAAATGCAGTCCTGGCTATTCTCCTCCTCCTGCGGTGTCCCACAATCACTGCTGCGAGAAATGGATATTCATCGTAGCTGTATATGTGTGTTTGTTGTTTGCGCACACTTATATACTGCGCGGGGCTGCTTCCGCCTGCCTTCGTGTGGCGGACGTGTTTATGCCTGTGTGTTTGTCTTTTGGTGTGCACGGGTTTCCCCTATTCGATTCCATGAATATGTGTTGTTCGCACTCCATGTATTTCCCAACAGTACTTCCCCAGTTCTGCCTTCATTTTCACGCATTGTTCTCCATTCTGCATGTTCCGCCACCCTTTTTGGTGTGTGTGCAACAAGTTGTGCGCCTCGTGCACAGTGTTTGGGATGTCGCAGTGACGTGTGCGCCACGCGCAGCTCCCTGGAAAAACACATGCACAGACTTCCATGAATTGCTTGCTGCGATTTGCACGCGTGCGCTGGATTTTTCTCGCTTGCGCCACCGATTTTGGTGCACTTTTATTCCATGAATCAGCCCCTTAATTTGGCAAACTGATAATAGACCTAGATATTAATGTTTTTGCAAAGTTTGGTGGGATTTTGTCAAGGGGGGCAAAATTAGATGGGGGTTCCAATATAATGTTAAGGTTTATAAATGAGGTGCAATTTGACGAATCTACACTTATTTTGGCAAACTGATAGATCTAGATACAAATGTTTTTGCGAAGTTTGGTGGGATTTTGTCAAGGGGGGGCAAAATTAGATGGGGGTTCCGATATAATGTAAAGGTTTATAAATGAGGTGCAATTTGACGAATCTACACTTATTTTGGCAAACTGATAGATCTAGATACAAATGTTTTTGCGAAGTTTGGTGGGATTTTGTCAAGAGGGGGCAAAATTAGAGGGGGTCCCAAAATATTGTAAAGGCTTATAAATGTGGTGCCATTTGACAAATCTACACAAAGGTTTGCCAAAAGATTATAGATCTAGATATAAATGTTTTCGTAAAGTCTGAATGGATTTTGTTTTTTGACAAGTGTCATAATGTAGGTACAAAAAATAGTGGTGTAGCCTGTGGCCATGGGCAGTGGCCAGATTGTCCGGGTCATGGAATAAGGTCATGATCCGGACAATCAGGCTACTGGCCATGACCACGAGGGACAACACATGGGGTTAAAGTGGCCATGATCACCTGGGACTGGCTTTGTGGTAAAGTTATTTGACAGGTTTGAAAGGGAAGAAAAATGTGTTCATGGTAATGTCTTCATAGGTTTCTCTTTTCGCCTTCTGCAGGCTGCCATGGAAAGCGAAGAGGGGCCCTGTACGGAACCCCGCCTTCCCTTTCCATGGTGGCCATCTTGGAAAAGGATTTTCCTTCCTACACCGGGACACCACAGGCGTCCCGGTGTAGGAAGAAAAATCCTTTTTTTAGCACCCCGGGTTCCCACTTTGGGGACCTAGGGTGCTAATGGCCTTCATCCCCCATTATCAGTGATGTCATCAATCCTATTTGTGATGTCATCTTTGATGTCATGGGTGTTATTCTTAGCAGTGCACGGTGGTGATGTGAGTTATGGTTGCTTAGCTTACCATAACTGGCGAATTTCAGGGGTTTTACGGTTTTACTTGTAACCATAACGTCCCTTTAACAAAGTTTTTTCACTGAATTTGATAGGTTTTTAGTAGCACAACTTAACCATAACGTCCCTTTAACATACTCATAATTTTGAGACTATGTCGCAAACACGAGGGGAGGGATCAGCGAAGGCACTTGAAGACGCGGGTCTGCAAGAAGTTTTTTCTTTTCTTTTCTTTCCAAAACAATTTAAAGAGTTTTGTTGTGCGTCTCACAAGCTGTGGTGTCCAGGGATCGGGCAAAGAAACAGAAAATCTTTTAAGACCAACATATAATAATTAAGCAATATAACCCGAGCGTCGGGGGCATTACCGACTCAGGTAATACCCCGGGGCACATAGGTAAGGCCCCGAGAAAAGTGACACTTGGGTTATATTGCTATTAGTACCCCGGCCCGCAAAAATTGCATGACCGGATCACTAAAAGCTTTTTTTTGTCCTGAAACGCTGCAGCGTTTCGGGAGAAAAAACAAAAAAAAGAAAATGGCCGCCGCCATGGAAAGGGAAAACGTAGTCCATTTTGCCTTTCCATGGTGGCCATCGGGAGCGGACGCGCTGGGAACACAAGTGTTCCCAGCGCGTCCGCTCCCGAAAAAGGATCAAAAAGAAGGTAAGTGGGTTTGGGAGGGCGGGAGTGGGATGGGGGGAGAAAAAAAAAAAACCTACCTGCATCCCTGGCAAATGACGAGGGAAGCCTCCAGCCGTGTGTGGAGGTGCGGAGCGGGGGTGGACCCGATCCGAGTCTCCACACGGCTGGAGGCTTCCCTCGTCCCCCGCCGGGGACATAGGAACAAGAAGGTAAGTTTGGGGGGCAGCGGAAGGAAAGGGAATAAAAAAAAAACTTACCCGAGCCCCCGGTGGGGGGGCGAAGGCAACCTCTCAGCCATGGGGAGGCTCGGAGTGGGGATGGCCCCACTTCGAGCTTCCTCATTGGCTGAGGGGCTGCCATGCCCTCCGCCGGGGAATCCCGACGGAGGGATTCCCGGACGGGTAAGGACCCGGCGAGAGCCAATCAGAATGCGTGTTGCATTCTGCTTCGCTCTCGCCGGGTACTAATAATTAATAATTTAGCATTTATATAGTGCTACGAACCCTCAGGTATCTGAGCACTTATTATTACCCACAGTGTGTGGGGCTCATTTATCGACCTTGGAAGGATGAAAGGCTGAGTTTGGCCCTGCCAGGATTCAAACCTGTGTCAGCAGGCTCTACACAGATATCAAAGCAAGCACTCTACTCGCTGTGCTATCAAACCGGCTTAAGTGAATTCTGTAAAGACTGGTAGGGGTGCCTGTACTTCCGCTCTCTATATGGTAGAGGGGAGGCACAGAGGACCCCAGCCAAGATTCTCTATTATTGGTACGTGGTCGAGCAATCAAGGCCTAGCTTCTCAGGAGGTGATGCAGGCTGGTTCTTAAGTACAGTGTAGTCCCCTAAACCCCACAAAGGAATGTCCACACACTGTATTACTGAAAACACAGTCTTTATATAATTAATATTCAAAGGTATGTACACGATCACAATAATGCACTTTGTACTCGGAAGTCAATAATGATAAATATATACAATTCTAAAGTGGTACCACCAATGTTATCGAATCTCATTAAAGTGCATCAACTGTACGGTTAAAATGTCACACAGATCAATAACGAGGAAACCAGCAATAGAGATAAGAAGGAACGCAAGATGGTTGAAACAGTAGGCAGAATGCTGAGCTCTACCACTAGGCACAGTTCTGTGCGGAGATGCCCCCACCTGGGCAACCTGTAAATAAAGATATATAGGACAAGCCCAGTCCATAGGTTCAATAGTCTCACTTCTTCCTATTAAGGTTTTACCCCCCCCAATGTACCTGGTGGAGCAGAGTTCTCCGACGATGCGTCGACCGATCCTTCTTGAGTGACTCCCTTTAAGGCAGGAGCCACGGATCATCGAGAGGTGTCGAGGAACTCGGCGTTCGGTGTCGGGGAATCGACGGCCCTTCTTGAGTGCCCTCCCTTTAAAGCAGGAGTCACGGGTCGTTGAACGTCTGACGGTGAACAGGTTGAACTGCGGCAGGGAAGCGACAGCTTCGCCCCTAGCGGTGCTCATCTATGACAGAGCGTTGGCGTCCTGCAAGGAAGAGGCGTGCGGGGCACCTCGATGACGATAGTTCTGGACCGCAAAGAGATGATGAAGAACTGTGGCCCGGCGAGGGCGTCAAGTCGTTGGCGTCTCTGTGGTCTTTAGGTGGCGGGAAACCCACCGGTGGATACTCCTCGGCGCGTCGACGGTCAGGCCTTCTCCAGCGGGAGACAAGCGGGTGACGATGCAGACGAGAGCGTCCGATGAGCAATTGAAGTTCTTAGGCAAACGGGAGCACGGCGGCTCTTGTCGGCGACAGTGGTCGTCGACAGTGGCAGACAACAGTCCGGGTGCTTCTCCTTGGAGTTCCGCAGCAGTCCCCGTATCGGGTCGGCAGCCTGTCGAAGGTCTGTCTACCAGGGAGTGTTGGCAAAGATCAGCTGTGCACGATGGTCCCTCGTAGCTCGGGAAGAGGGCGCCTTACCAGGTCCTCTCTGGGTCAGTCCTTGGAGGCACAGCAGCTTTCAGATTGTGAAGGAGAGCAACAGCAATTCTTCTCGTCCAGCAGGGCTTCAAGGTCAAGCGTCAGTTAATCCAGTTACTCGTCGTAGTGGACTTCATCTTCTGAACACCATTCCTAGCAGTGAGAGGTCCCCAGATATACTGTTGATCTCTCATTGATTCCACTGGGTCACACTCAAGCATCCAATCACGACTAAGGGCATTCATGCGGGCAGGCAGCCAATCAGGCACACAAGGTATTCAGGCCATTCACTTCTCTCCAGACACTCACAACAAGTTATGTGTATTCGGACAAGTACCGAGCCATTCAACACTCCAAGCTGCATTCATACCGGTTTCGGGCAGGGCTGTCTCAGTCATTGTGTCAACCACCAGATACTAGACATCCACAACACAGAATGCATATTCGTCACACACTCTATTCACCCGGGTCCCACCCACAGGAGGTACCCACAACATACATCACCGGGAAGGCTCCAGCTAGTCTGGCCGGGCCTTCACAACAACACCATAAATGGCATTTCCACCCAACAGCCAGTCAGGGGGAAGGGACAGAGTCAGGGCTTCCCAGGACTTTGGGAAAACAAGGTAATGGGTAATAGAAAGCAAGAGGCCACCGGGGCCATCTTGTTTTCCATCAGGAATCAACTGATCCCAATGGCAGGGCCGGGGTATCCCAAAATGGAGGATACTCCTCGCACCTGTCAAATTCAGCATGGAACTGCCACCAGCCCATACCCTGCTCTGCGCGCCACCCACAGGTGCCTAAAAACATACACTAGGGGCACAGGGTTGTACCCCCACCCCATGGGTGCTATAAGGGTATCCCACGGTTCCATTCACCAAACCAAAAGAAAGAGAGCTTCACCGCCAGGAGTCCCACATGAACTCCTGCGTGGAAAACACAACAGAACACATGATAAAAAGCAGTAAAGGACAAGGATACGGAGGCCCTGTCCCTCCGATGCATTTCCAGCATCACAAATTCTAACAAAAAATTAAATAGATCTACAAACTCTGTATTTACAAAAGCAGGATAGCAATTTCAGAGTATGCAGAGTATGCAACATAATGGAATGCACCAGGCACAAAAATAACCTGTGCTTCCAACAGTATTACCATTAATGCTGCATTGCATAGAAACTGAGGACCAAGTGTCAGCGGAACAAGTGGAAAGTACTGACAGCACAACTGTAGTACAAAGTAGTAAGTACACAATATTTTTCCCATAACTGTGCAGTTTGTTCTGTGTACAGTAGTAGTAAAACATTTTTTACTTTTTTTACACAGAAATGGCAAGCACTCTGGAGTGGCTAGAAGAAAATGTTCCTCGTGATGAAATGAGTAAAGACATTTAACTTTTTTGTAACTCCAATGGTACACAGTGCAGTTTCAAAAGCAAGACAATTAATACACATTGCTTCACATGTACCTGAAACCTTTAACAGTACATACTAGAAATGAAGACAATGGCCCAGAAACAGAAACTCCTCCACAAGTTCATGGGCTTATAGAAAATGTAATGAACACTGTACAAAATAAACTAGAGAGTCTGGACACAAAACTGGAGCAATTGCTGAACACTTTTGGTGACGTAACATTTTTTGTACAGGGACATATCATGGAGACAATTAAATACCACTGCCCCACCTGCACCTGTACCCCTTCCCCCTATCCCAGCCAACCATCCCCACAAATTCCATGTAAACAAATACGTTATAATGAGACCTTAGTCCCTTCCTCCCCTGAAGCCCCATTTGTGGAAAACCCTAATTCCTCTATATATGTTTCCATTTCTGCTACCCCTTCCCTTTCCTAATTCTGTGTATTTATGTGTGTAAATAAAGTTCTATGTGTACATTGTTGCTGTGTTTCTATGTGTTTTCTTTTTCAAAAGCCCCGTTTTGAATCCGCAGAGCGCGTGATTGCCTGGGATGTCCGCAGTTAATCAAAATAGAGGTTTCCTACGGACACCAGGCCTGTCCAGAAATTCTGCACTCAAAATGGAGGTGTCCGTAGCACTCCCTGCCTGTTCGCATGACTGCAAACATGTGACGTACCTTTAATTATTTCGGAGACCCTACCCCTGTCCTGCAGACACCTGGGCGCACGCGCATTACATTCCCTGTGTCCTACAGACAATACTCCTGTCTGTCATGTCTGCAAAGTTGTGGCGTACTTTTAATTTGTTTGGGGACTGCTGCCCTGTCCAGCGGACACTTGTGGGCATGCGCATCACTTCCCCCGGGTCCTATGAACAATGGGCATGTCCGACATGTCTGCAAAGCGGTGACGTACTTTACGTCAGGGACCCCACCCATGACCGGCGAACACCTAGTCGCATGCTCATCTCTTCCCCCAGGTCCTACGGACAACGGGAATGTTCAACATGTCTGCAAAGTGGTGACATACTGTAATTACTTTGGGGACCCTACTCTTGTCCGGCAGACACCTAGGCGCATGCGCGTCTCATCGCCTGGGTCCTACGAACACTGCACCTTTTCGGAACTGTCCACCGCACGTGTGTCGCACTTTTAATTAGTTTGAGGACCCCAACCCTGTCCGTAGGACACCTTTGCGCATGCGCACAATGGAGCCCGTGCAATAGGTGTCCTATGGACAGCAGTCCCATTCGCAAACATTCGCGACGTCATCATGTGACCTCACCTAGGCTCAGCATATGCCCTTATTCATGAACAGGGTCCGGGCCCCCAAACTCCCAAAAAGTGCTTTTTAGGCCAATCCAAGGTGATTTACTGTGGAACTTCAACCTTGCAGATGTCCCAGTGTATGCCCCTAGCCATCTGGACACTTTCTGGAATTTCTTTAGCCCAACTTGGGGTTCGAAATGCCGGCAAAGCATGCGACTGTCCACAAAGCGCTCCCCAGCACCCATATAAAAGGCCACGTGCCAGTGCTGCTCCTCATTCTGTTTTTGGATTTCCATGACAGAGCACTTGGTGTCATTGCCATTGCTACTGCTGGATTGCTGCTGCATTGCTATTGCTGGATTGCTGCTCAAAGCACTTGGCTGCAATTGACATTGGTGTTGCTAAATTTCCAGGACTACTACTACAGGTTGCTGTTTAGCATATTGCTGTGTTCCAGCTGTTTTGCAGATTGTTCTGTTCCTTGTTCCAAGCTACTTTTACTTGGATAATCACATCCATGTCTACCTCTGCTGCTGCCTTTGCATCAGCACCAACTCCACCCCCACCAACACCACCATCACCTCCCCAAGAGCATAGAAAGGGGAAAAGGTGTGACGATGCAGAGGAGGAGGAAAAGGAGGACGAATAGTATGAGGTAGTGGAAGTTCCCATTAGCACCTGCCAACGTGAGTCTTGGGTGTGGAAGTTCTTTACCAAAGTTGGAAATAAGCCCAAAGCTAGAGTGGCCAAGGTTCGCTGCAAGGAGTGCCTGATGGTACTCAGACTTGGCAAACCTGGGCTATACAGTTATGGGACTACCTCCATGCGGCGACACCTGAGATCCAGCCACAAAGCAGCAGGTCAGAGTGTCTTCCTCTTCGAACAGCGTAGTAGGTTGACTTCCACTACAGCATGCTCGACATCTGCTCCTGTCACCGCAAGGGACACTGCTGTGGGGCAGCAGATCCCTCCAACAGCCTTACAGGCCAGATACTTACCTTTAAACGGTCACTGTTTTGTGTGTGTTCCTTGATACAGTACTCTTCAGGGGGGAGCAGTTCCAGAGTGGTTTTGAGGCTGCAGTCTGGGACCACAAAGAAAACTGCCCCCTACATCAATGAGGCACACCCAACATCTTCCTCTCTCTATCTCCCATTTCTTATCCCTGTGGTTGGTGCCCCTTCCCTACCCTCCCCTCCCTTGCGTGTCATGTTTACAAAATTCACAAAACACAAAAAACAAAAAACTGCTCTTTTCAGAGCCACCTTTCATAGTTTAAAAATAAAAGTGGCAATTAAATGGTGCAGGCCCCTGTGCAGTCCGCAAAATCTGCGGACAGCGCAGTAGTCCGCGAACATCTGACTCATGCAGGGTTTAGCAGCATGTAAGCCATTGCATTATTTTCCGGGACAAAGTGGTGGCTCTGAAAAGAGCCTTATTGGGGTTTTTCTTTTTGTTCTTGGAAGTTTTGAACTGCAAACACCTACTGCACACATGCTTGCTATGCTTGCAAAAAGGGCTGTAAAGCATTTTGGATATTGCACAAAAAAAGATGGTTATCACCATCAGTAAGATGGACTCCATCTCTGCAGAAAATGTTGGTGCTACAAAAAGTAATGTTTTCATTGTCGAAGGAAGACATACCAACATCTTGCAAAAATGCGCAAACAGCCTTGTTGACATTGCACCTGGCTTTCTCCATTTGCAGACCAAATGATGAAGAGTGCAGCCACTTCTGTCTCTGGGCAATACGCGAAAAAAATTACTCAAGACTTTGGGAATATGTCCATGACTTTCCCAAGTGCCTCCTTCATTGCAAACTGTGCAGAGAGATTCCATTAACATGGCCTAAACTGTTCCCTCCATAATGAACAATAATAACAACTGGATGATGCTGCATCATCAAAGTGGCACAAAGGGGAACCAAATCCAGCCACTTCATGCCACGCACTCCATACCAGTGTACATCCACATGAGGGAATCCAAGATGTGAAACCATTCCACACTTCTCTGCATACACCTGCAACCAATGTATCTGTGAGTCCCCCAAAATCCACACACTCTGCCTCCTGAAAGACACAGCCATAGCCATAACGATCTGCACTCCCCTCAGCAAACTGGCCTTTTGTCACAGCCTCTCCTTGAACACCACATCCAGGAAACCTTATTGACCAATCCCCTGGCCTCCACAATCCCATTTCCATGCCTACCATCCTCAAAAGTCCCGGATGTGGCACGTGCGATGCGTGACCAACCGCAGGGTTCGCAGATAAATCAGACAATTCAAGAGGGTGGGGAGAGAAATTTAACCCAGGGTAGGAGATATTTCCTATTGTGGTGCCTCTGAGAACAGCCTTTTTTTTCTTTTTTAGGTGCTACTGAAGAAACACCTTTTGTTTTCTATTTTGTTCTGGGTTTTTTATCTTCTTTCCCTCCTTACTGCCTTACATCAACCTCTGCAAAGCATCCCTTAGATTCCCAAAAAAACACCTTCTGATATTTTGCTGTGGATTAAAGACATTGGGGTTGTTCCATTATGCTCTTGGTATTATTTCAGAAAAAAACACCTTTGCAGTAGGGAAAAGCACCATTAGGTCTTCCACAAACAACTTCAATACAGAAACCAAAGTTGGGGCACTGACGTAGCCCAAATGCTCTCCTCCACAGTACACTACCAAAACATCAGGACTACCAAAAGTAGCCATGTTTCTGCAAACAGCAAGCAGTGGCTGCAAATTGCAGCCAGGCACACTGCACCATAAAGCCTACAGGTCTGGAAAACAAAGATCTGCAGAAAACCCTCTTGCCTGTGCATAGCTCTTCAAATCACATACAAATGAATCTCCCACTATCCATACAATAACTCCAGCCATCTTCGCTCCACAACCAACACAGCAATGAAAAACAGTATTACCCTCCCTTCCTGTTAAGCACACCCTGAACACCTGATTGGATAATCCGCACAGTCCCATTTCCATGCCAGGCATGCTGAGAAGGCCCGGATGTGGCACGTGCGATCCGTGATCTACCGCAGTGTTTTAAGATCCTGTAACACAGGGGCAGCCCTTCTTCCCTTTCCACTTCACACTTTGCAGCACTCTCTCATTGGCCACTGGTAAACAGTCCCACAACCATCCACTAATCACATCCAAAATCTCTACATCTAACTCTATCAACTCATTACAACACTGCAGATCTACTGTTCAAAACTCAGAACACAGGTCTTGTATGATTCCCAAGCACCTAAATCCAATAGTACTGTGAAACTCTCCACGATTTCTACTTCCAGATTCATCCACATCTACAGCCATCAACACAAACTACAGGTATTAATATGTTTTGTAATGTACACAGACAATAAAAACTGCATATATGCATACATGTCAACATTCTCGACTACCTAGGAGGGACATTCGACTCCAGAAAGCGTGAGAGAAGAATTTCCCTGTAGGAATGCATTGGGGTTTTACTTATTTCAGGTGTCAGTAAAAAGAAAATTGCAAACTTTTTAATGTAAAAATCTTGAGTCTCCTGCCTAAATCAGGACGGTTGGCATGTATGTGCATGTTACCAAACATTGCAAGTACATAGATTGCATGCATATGAACAGGGTGACTGCAACTTGCCCTGCATAACCTACTCAATAATCATACTGTCATTGGTACCATCTCCTCAAATCAACTGCCAGTTACTTAAACTGCTGTTTGTTTTCACAGTTTTCTTGTACTGCCCACTAGAATAACACCTACAAACCACATATTTCAATTCAAGCACCACTGCCTGTGATTTTCTTAATGAGAAACCACATTGGGAACATTTCACAGCACATTTAAATTCCAGATCCTATGTAAAATGCCCACAATGCACACAAAAAGGGAAACTGCATGTATGATAGCATAGCATGGCAATTATATGCATTGCACAATTAACCAAATCCACCATTGGGAGGAAAGCAAAGCAATGCATGCCTACATTGGAAACACTGCTATGTATACATTTGGATACATATTGGAAACAACAGAAAACAACTTCTGTACTCATATAGTGAACATCCCTGTGTCACAAAGTAAACAGAATTCCACACACAGTAACATTCTTCTTTCCAATCTCTACATCTTTCTGCCCTTTTTCTCACTATACTATGACTTCCACTAATCCATTTCCAAAACAAATGGTGCAAATACATCTCTCACCCTTCAAAAATGCTGCCTCATGTGCTACAGTTATCACTGCAACACTGCTCCCATACCAACAATTCTAACACTCCCAAGTACCCACTCGTATGCTGTACTGTACAATTGCATGCACACTCACACTAACTCAACAACAAATCCTCCTAGAATCTAAAACAATGTGTTCTCCTACTGCTATTATGGTACCATTAACACACATACCCACTAACTTCCTTCTTTTGCAATTGCAGTGAAGAACCGCCTCCTAAAAGCCAGCGACATCTCTGCTGGAAGATAAAACCCTGATGAAACCAACTCTTCACATCCAACAAATGGATTCCAAGATGGCTGCCGACACCAGGTGACGTGTGTCGACGGCGCTCCTGTCCCCTCACCCTTTTCGCGAGGCTCCACCACCCCGTAGGCGTTGAGGAGCGGACAATCCTGGTGGCCCGCACCTTCCCACAACTTGTGCAGGCCGCGCTCGTAACAGCGCCCAGCAGCAGAGGGGGAACGGTGCCTTCCGAGCTTGGAGGCTGGCGGGCTCGGAGGGGCCTGCGACGGCGGGTGGGAGAGGAGTCCCGCTCTTGTGCCCCACGGCGGAGGGAGGAGTAGTGCCTGTGCAGCGTCGGGGGATGACTTACGGCTTGTGGCTCCTGTAGCAGTGCAAGCCCTTCCCCGTCATTCGGGTGGGCGCACCAGAACTGTTGGCGCCCTTCGGCGGCGGCTGTGGTCGGCCAGACCCGGCTGGGAGAAGCGGGAGACTTGGCACCTGACCCCGGTGCGCAGAGTGGACTTGGAGGTGCCGCGGCGGGGGCCGCCGTTTGGATCCTCGGTGCCCCTGCCTTGACGCCGACCAGCAGCGGGGCCTCGCGTGGGAGCGGGCCCCGATTCAGGCTGGGAAAGGCCCGCTGGCGTGCTTGCTGGCGGCGCGGAGCAGCCCAGGACGGGGTCACGGAGGTGGAGGCCCGTAGTGAGAGGACCGGCCGGGCGGTGCTCAGGAGATATCAGGAAGGTGCGGTAAGAGGCGGTGGGGGCGGGGCCCGAGCGGTACTGGTTTTGAAGGGGGTCTGAAGGGGAGCCCCTCGAGCTGGTGATATTGTGAGGAGAGGGGGGCCCCTTCTCTGGGCTCGAGGGGGCTCGCCCCCGCTGCGCGCCATCTGAGGACTGGTGCCTGCTCCCTGGGCTCATCACAGAGTAAGGGTGGTACCGGAACCCATAGTTTCGGAGGAGAGGATCGGGCCTTCTCCTGCAGGCATGGCCACTAAAAACAAAAACAAAGCGGGCAAAAGTGGCTCGTCTCAGGGGGATGCCCATGGCCCCATTCTAGCCCTGTGGGCAGGCAAAGACTCGGTGGAGGAACGCAGAGCCACACAAGGGGGTGGCATGGAGCAGGCGGATACTTCAGAAGTGGATGCCTCCATCTCACGGCAAGATCTCCATGGGGAGATGCTCTCACTGCAGGCGTCCCTGGCAAAAACTTTTCAGGAGCAATTTCAATTGATGCGGTCGGACATCAACCAGGCATTGGCGGAGATCAAGCAGGAAGTGAGTCAGCTGGGGGAGAGGATGGACATTGTAGAGAAAGGCCTGCAGGAGGTGGGCAAGGAGGTCATGGAGAACAGCGAAGCGATCGAGAGGCTCGAAACGGCAACGCGGAACCTGGAAATAAGATTGGAAGATATGGAAAAAAGGTCTCGAAGGATCAACATCAGGCTGAAGCTTCTGCCGGAGACGGTACAAGATAGAGACCTAAAGGAGACAGTTCAGGGGATCTTTGCGGAGCTGGCGGGAGAGCCCTCGTTGGAACGGATCGAGCTGGATAGAGTCCATAGAGTTGGGCCCCTCAACAAAAACCCTAATGCCAGGCCACGTGACATACTAGCGGCATTCACACGGTACGCTCAAAACAAAGCGGTTCTCAGAGCCGCTAGAACAAAAGAACTGATAAGCTTCAACGGCCAACGCATTGAGCTGTTTCAGGACCTGGCTAGTAGTACTCTGCTCAAGAGGCGACTATGGGGTCCGCTTACCGCGAAGCTTAATGAGAAGGGGATTAGGTACAGATGGACCTTCCCTTTTGGTCTCGTCTTTGAGTGGGCTGGCTCTCAAAAACGAATAACTACGATGCAAGAGGGTGCGGACATTCTGCAAGTGGATCTGGACCAGTAGCCGCACGGGGGTCGGGGTGCGGCGGGCCCGGGGGGCACGCCAGGGGGAGGTAGTGAGGTGCAGACCAGATCATGGGAATGGTCAGGGGTTGGTGAAGGGAAGAGGAGGAGGCCCGCATGGCGGAGAGCCCCCAGAAAAGGGGGGGAAACAAGGCCAGCGGGGGAGGAAAGATCTGGGAGCGAGGAGAGCTGAATCGGTCCCCTACAATAAGATGGGGTGGTGGACAAAAAGGTTGTTTTTGGGTCTTTTTTGAAATAGAGGGGAGAGTGGGAGCTAAGAGCAAACATCATGGGATCGGTAAGTGTGTGGAAGCCTAGTGGGGGAGGGGGGCATGATGGCCTGGAGTTAAGGTCATCAGGGATTGGGAGGGGGGTGAAGGGAGGGGGGGTGGAGGGGTTCCCTCGGGTGCTGTCCAAGGGGTAAGGTACACAAGGTCCATGTAGTCGGATGCTGGGCATGGAGCGAACGAGAGGAAGGCGGGCCAGGAGGAGGGGATACAATAGGCAGGAGAAGATATTTCGTCACAGTTCAAATGGGTGACGCATAACGTGCGGGGCATCAACACTCCGCTGAAGAGGAAAAAGTTGGAGCAGTTTACAAGGCGGGGAAAACCCGACTTTCTGGGGTTGCAAGAAACCCACTTGCTTCGCAAAGATCAACAACACTTAAGGTTAAGGGGGTTCGATCAGGTTTTTCAGGCGTCTGGCCCAACGAAAGCAGGGAGGGTAGCACTGGCCATCAGGAGTACGGTGAACTTGCGGATCGAGGATGTTCTAAGGGGTAAAGGGGGTAGATACGTTGTGGTTAGAGGCAAAATTGCAGAAGAGATGTACACAATAGGGGTTATTTATGCGCCCAATACGGGGCAGGACTCCTTCCTCCGTGGCCTTTTGGGGAGATTAGGGGACTGGGCGAGGGGCCAGATGATCCTAATGGGTGATCTAAATATTGCATGGGACAAGGCTAAGGATAGGTCGGGGCGGTCTGGGGACCGGGGAGGGGGAGCGGTGGCCTCTGCGGAGCTGAGGGACAAGGTGATGAGCATGGGGCTGAGAGATGTTTGGATGGAACTAAGAGGGGACGCAGAGGGCTACACCTTCCTCTCTGAAGTCCACGGGACACAGTACAGAATTGACTATATTTGGGTCTCAGCTAATTTAGTGGGCAAGGTCAAGGAGATAGAGGTGGGGCCCATGGGTATAGCGGACCACAAAACCCTCACCATGCAGTTGGACCTGGGAGAGAGGAAGAGGGATTTGTGGGGTTGGAAGTACCCGCAGTATCTGTTGAGGGATCCATTGATAAGGGAGGAGCTAGAGGGCAAGATGAGAGAGTTCTTTGACAGGAATAAGAGAGGGGACACGGGGGAAGCTATGAGATGGGACGCGTTTAAGGCCACAATGAGGGGAGAAATTATAGCAGCCAAGGCAAAAAGACAGAAACAGTTACAGGTCATGGAGGCCCTGCTGGAGGCTGAGGTCGAGGAGGCGAGAGGCAGGGTGGCGGCGAACCCCAGTAGATCTAATCAGAAGGGCTATAGGAGGGCGGTGGGGCAACTGGGGATCCTCTGCACTAAAAAAGCGGAAGGGGCTCTGCTTCTTGTGAGGCAAAAATTCTATGCTAAGGGGAATAAAGCGTACGCCTGCTAGACCGCCTACTTCAGGGAGCTGCCGCAAGGAACACTATCACAGCGCTTAACTCAGATTCGGGGTACAGGCTTACTCGAACAGAGGACGTCTAGAAGCGATGGCGAAATTTTACGAGTCCTTGTATGCGTCGCAGCACCCCTGCAACCAAGCTCAGGAGGAATTCCTGGAAAGGATTAACTTGGGTAAAATTGTGGGGGAGGCGCAGATCGGTCTTCAACAGAGCATAACGGAAGAGGAAGTGAGGGGGGGTCATCCGGAAGTTGCCCGCAGGTAAGGCCCTGGGCCCTGACGGGTACTCCACGTCTTTTTATAAGACTTTTGCCGGAGTGCTGGTACCGCAGTTGACGTACCTCTTCAATTCCTTTAAGGATAGCGGGCAGATCACCCCCTCCATGAAAGAGGCTAAAATCTCTTTAATCCTGAAGGCGGGCAAGGACCCTCTTGAACGATCCTCCTATAGGCCAATAGCGCTTATTAATGTAGACGCTAAAATATACACTAAAATCTTTGCGAACAGATTGGAGGGGCTTCTCCCGGATCTGATCCACCAGGACCAGGCGGGATTTGTGAAGGGGAGGCAGACAGCGGACAATATCAGAAGAGTGGTCCATCTGGTGGAAAAGGCGGAAAAGACTAGTACCCCGGCAGCGCTTTTATCTTTAGACGCTGAAAAAGCGTTCAACCGGGTGGAATGGTCCTTCCTTTTCAAGACCATGGATAAAATGGGGCTAGAGGGCTCCTATCTACAGATGGTTAAGGCGAACTATGAGGGTCCTCGAGCGAGGGTGGTGGTCAATGGAACCCTTTCTAGGCCTTTCCATCTCCAAAGGGGCACAAAGCAAGGATGTCCCCTATCGCCCCTGCTTTATGCAATCTATTTGGAGCCCCTCCTGTAGGCAATTCGGGACTCGGAAGGGATACGGGGGATGCCGTTTGGGGGTAGGCAACATAAAGTGGCAGCCTTCGCGGATGACATGCTCCTTGCCCTGACCAACCCCATAGAGTCAAGTAGGTAATGCACGCTGTTGTTGGAGGACTTTGGGGAAGCATCCGGGCTGCGCATAAACATGCATAAATCCGAATTGATGGCCCTGACGTTGGAAAGGGAGGAGAGGGAGGGGCTGAGGGAGTCCACGCCTTTTGCCTGGCACCCGGGGGGAATTATGTATTTGGGAGAGAGGATTACTCCGACCCTAAAGGGGTGGTACGGAGCGAACTTCCCCCCGCTCTTGAAAAGAATTAAGAAAGATCTCCTTCATTGGCGAAATCTTCGGATCTCCTGGTTAGGGAGATTGGAAGCTATAAAAATGGTCATTCTTCCGAGGTTGCTTTACCTCTTCCAGGCTGTCCCCCAGGCAGTCCCGGCCAGCTTCTTTAGGGACCTCCAGGTGTTGACGAATGAGTTTATATGGGAGGGGAAGAGGGCAAGGGTGAGTAGGCAGCTGCTTATGGCCCGAGGAGCGGGGGTGGTCTAGCGCTTCCCAATTTCCGTCAGTACTTCGAGGCAACCCAGTTGAGGGTAATCAAGGAATGGCTGCGGGAGGGGGGGGGGATACACTGGGTGCAGATGGACAGGGCGTTTACGAAGCATGAGCTGACGGAGGTTCTGTGGCTACCCAGGCAACACCAGCCGGACCATATGTATTTGAGTTCCATTACCAAATTGGTCGTGGACAATTGGGACAGTCTGGTTCGACTTAAGGGCATCACAACATTCCCATCCCCCTTCACTCCTATCTTCAACAATAAAGACTTCACTCCTGGATTGGAAGGGGGAGCATTCAGCATCTGGTGAGAGGAGGGCTGTCGGCGGATATGAGACATGTTCATAGGTGGGGAGATCAGTACTTTTGTGGATTGTAAAAGGGACTTCGCATTGGGCGATGGGGGAAAGGCTAAGATACTCTCAGTTGCGGCATTGGCTCCTGCACCCCACGAATAAGGAACCAGCCACGAGACCGCTCACCTCTTTTGAGAAATTCTTGACGACCAATGATGGGTCGAAGGGCCTCATCTCACAACTTTATAAGATTCTTGATGGGGCAGTCCCAAGGCCACGGTGGGCGTTTATGGGAAGGTGGGAAGGTATAGTGGGCAGGGAATTGGGGCATTTGGAATGGGAACGGTTATGGAAGAAGATCTCTAAACTGGCGAGAGCCTCGCAGATCCGAGAAACTTGGTGCAAGATACTATATGGGTGGCATTATACCCCAGCTCGTCTGTGTAGGATCTACCCGGGATTATCGTGGAAATGTTGGAGGGGATGTGGCCAAGAGGGCACTGCGGAGCACATCTGGTGGGGTTGTCCGAAAATAGCCCCGTTCTGGGAGGACGTTAAACGGGCAATGGAACAAGTGTTTGGATCAGAGGGAAGCATACCCCCGGAATGGTCCCTACTAGGTCTGAGGCCAACAGCAGCAACGAAGGGTTCAAGGGGCGGGGAAAGAGCGAGGGTGATGCTCACCTTAGCAGCAATGACAATCGCTCAAAGATGGAAAAGTCCAGATGTTCCGCTGTTCCAAGACTGGTTGCGTAAAATTTGGGGGATGGTGGCGTTGGAATGGGCCTCATACGCAATTAATCATACAGAACTTTGCAGGGGAGCGGGGGGAGGTCCTCAGTTTTCTTAGGGACGACTTCAGGATGGGCTGGTGTCCGCAACGTCTGAGGCTTTTGTACTTGGAATAATCCTACAGGACCGTCTAGAAGGGGTTTTGAACAGCGCACTCTTGGGGACAGCACCAGGGGGTGGGGGGCGGAAAGGGAGGGGGGGTTCTTGGGGGGTTCTTTTGGGGGTTCTTTTGGGGTTTGTTATATTTGATAAAAACTTCAATAAAGAGAATTTAAAATAAAAAAAGCAACTTCATAGAAAACAATGCAGAAACAGAGCAAACAAAAGTCAAATCTTGCAAAATGGCCATCCACCTCTAGCAGACTTTGTACAAAAAGTTCAAACAAAACAGCTAATACAGTCACTGAGCAACACGGAACCAGGTAGCAGAGGAAAAAAGTGTGAGTTGTCTTCAAAAATGTAAAACTAAAGGCCTCATTACACGGTATGCGGTAACCATGGCGCTATTAGTTGCCGCCGGTATTTTACCGTGTCCGCCTTGGTGGATGGCGGAATTACCGCCCTACTCCAAGGTGAGCGGGGGCGGTAATTCCCCATTCACCAAGGCACTTCCCCACTCCCATTTTTGTCCCCATAGGGCTCAATGGGAATGGGGAAGGAGCTAATTACGGTACCGCAAATTGTGGTACCGTAATTAGCACCAAGGTCCCTTTGCGGGCCCGTTGCTTAACGGCTGCTAAAACCAGCGTTGAGGTCGGGTCCGGCAAAGGGACCTCGTAGTAAGGCGGTAAGGGTTTACCGATACCGGTGCCCTTACCGGTACCGGTAAACCCTTACCGCATTCCGTGTAATGAGACCCTAAATGTATTAAAAAGAATACAACTACCAGTAGTGCTACCACTACATCTATCAACATTAACATAGCCAAAGGTAGGAAATCCAAAACATTTGTTTTACAAAAAATGTTCCACCATAGAATCCTTCGGAACCTTATAAAAACAGAAGAAACATCATGCTCACCCCTTCAAACTTACAGCAGAAAACTAATACTTAAAGCTCTCATAGGCAGTACAATGCTCCTCAAAAGAAAATTATTTATATTACTTTTAAACAGAATGAAACCAATAACAAAATTAATTAATAAACTACAAAAAGTATTTCGCAACATACACAATATCAACATAGATACCTTTGCAAACCTCTATGCGGGTAAGTGGATTCACACAACCAACACAGAGCCATATTTCAATGAAGAAGCATACAAACAAAATTGCCATACATACCAGTGGCCGAGGGTATGAAAAAGTAGACAGTGAAAACTTTGACATACTTGGGGGTGAAAATATCTCGCAGCCAAATAGAAATCACTATGCAAGAGCATCTCTTTATCAAGACAAAGACACTTGCAGCACAAGCACTATCTTTAGAAAGACAATTTGGCAAATTCACAATTCTTCCAATAATAACATTTTTCAAAGCAAAAGCCACCCCAGCAATAATTTACGGGGAAGAGGCAATGCCACATCTTCCATCTACACTATGGGCTAAACTGGAAGGCCTTTTTTGGTGTAAAGTACTAAGACTGCCCAACTCTACTCCCAAAGCTGTAATCAGACGAGAATTGAGCCTCCAATCACTAAAGTCTGTGGTCGAGGGAAACAGCCTACTATTCCTGGGAAAAATTCTAAGGAGTCCACGTCCAAAAATTCTGGATATCATCGTCAAAGAAATGAAGAGCAAAAAAAATCTAATGCTAACGACATGGTATAACAGCTTATTGGAACAGTCAGAAAAAATCGGATGCTCTGAATGGGACATTGAACGTATCCCTGGAAAAATTAAGGAAAAACAAAAAATTCAAGACTGGATCGAGACGCTAGAAAAAGCAGAAAAGTAATACATCCTTGACCCATCACACAATCAATACACAAAGGATTGATGAGGTCAGGAGTTACCTAACAAAATTCCCAGATAAGCGACTAGGAACAATCTTTTTAAGAGCGCGTCTGAATGTCTTGAAGACGAAGGAAATTCTTTTTCTCAGAAAGCAGTCGAAAGATAACAACTGTCGCTATTGTAACAGTTCTGACATCGAAACAGTGCGACATTTACTCCTTCACTGCCCAGGCACAGACAAATCCAGAACAACTTACCTGTGACCACACAGACTCAAATATTTGACATCAAGCGAAGAAGACTGGTGGAACAGGATAATGAGTGGAGATTCAACGACCTTAACTTTGGCAACAGCCAAGTTCCTTGAGAGCCTGGATTTGGAAGGAAGGCTAATTGCGAAAGCCTCTTAGTAAAAAGAAGAAAAAAGGGGAAAACTCATAACAAAAAAGAATTCAGAACAAATCACCTTCGTCGAATCATCTGTGAGGAAGTACAAACTCTTAGATCGGGAAAACGATGATTTCAAAAAAGAAAAGCTAAACATGACAAGGTTACAGGATGAAACTAACAATTTAGACGAACAATCATTTTTCAAATGATGATCGAGGCTGGTAAAGACTTGCAAGCATGGAAACGATTTTGTAAAAATTGTAAATGCAATTAAACACAAAAAAAGAATTATGCCAGAAGAAACGTTAATTGAAAGAATATCCCCAAACAAACTTACAATCAACTCTCCATTTCAGCAAACTAATCCGTCCCGTCTACAAATGGCCGTGCACCTCAATGTGTAATGTACGAAAACAATCCTTCAAATCTTTGCGGCAATTCCTCAGTCTATATGTGAAAGCCAAAGACAAATTAAAAATTAAAATATTACAAACCATGGACTCCTGTCCAGTGCGCAAATACACAGGACTGTGAGGAAATTCATTAGCATGCATTTCCGGGCCTGTTTGCAAAAGCACCTTCCACCACATAAAAATGTTAACAACACACCATTCTACTTACGAAATCTCGTTCAGAGACTCTACTATGCAAAATGTCCTGCTTTAGCACTGGGGCATTTAAATCACATTCTCCTACATGGTACAGCCAAACAACTTCTGGAAGAAATAGACCACATCCAAAGCAAATATTTTGGAAGTCAACAGCACTTACAAAATCCAGTAACTTTAGAAGAGAGTAGCGATTACCTTGCAGATACCAACCTTCTGTTACAGACTTATAAAAAAGAAATAGCCAAGTTTAAAAGCACATCTGCTGAATTACGAAACCAAGTATGTGTGTGTTGTCGCAGATCTTTTTATACAAAGAGCACCAAAACTATAGATATAACATACAAAGTAGAAGACAATGACGAATCCCAATGGTTCCAATTAGCTCTCTATCTCATAGCAGAAAACAAATACGACATTACTAACCCCTCAATACCTTGCACATACTGCACTGGAAAACTTGACAATCACCAAATGCCTTCACAGGCTATCAATAATACCTTGGAACTATTCCTACTTCCAAAACCACTCCAACAGCTTAATTTGTATGAGAGCATTATAATCCAAAAAGTGCAGTCATTTCAAGCAATAATACGCCTTCAGCCGAAAACAGCCAACTTGCCTCCTTCCGAATTACTGAAAGGCATTTGTGGCAAAGTAGTTTATTTGCCATTAGATCTTAAAAAAATTGTAGACACTCTGGGAGTGCAATAACCAATAGATCAATCTTTGATTATCTTAGTGAATGGTGTACCGACAAAAGACAACCAAATGTGGCAGCAACTAGTAGACTTAAAGTTAGAGAAGCCCTGCATTATCTCAAAGAGAACAATGAAGACTACAAAGAAATTAAAATTGAAGAAAACCCTGAAAGAAACCACAGAAATAATTCAGGATTTCTCATCAACTGGCCAATTTGAACATCTAGATCCTACTACAGCCTCCAATATTTAAGACGAATATACAATTCACCCAATGCACTCCAAAGACACCATAGACGATGCACTAGAAACATATCAAATGCGGCAAGCCAAAAGATCTCCACTCAGAATATTGGAAAAAAGTGTATAAGCACAAGCCTTTCCTCTACTCTTTCCTACTGGAAAAGGTGAAAGATACGATGAAAGATTCACACAAATGACAGCATCAGAATAATGCTCTTTATGAATGTATTCTGAAGACCCCAGATTCAGACAAACATTGAATACATGTCCCATCTCCACTTTGAAAGTGAACTAGCAACTCTATGTTACGGAGTTGTGTACACATTAAAAACAGGTTCACATTTTTTAAACATGTCTGCTACGCAGCTACTTCAAAAGGTGCAAGAAAAAGATTAAGTTTTACAGTCAATTATTACAAATCTCTTGGCAAACATGCGTGGTACCAATGAATACTGGTTTCCTATGTCACACAGATGTACAGTGTATACTACGTGACCTTGGCGCACCCACATGGTTTGTCACTTTAAGTTGTACAGAGTATGCATGGGAAGACTTGCACGATTTCCTATGCATAAACAAAGACAAAGCTGGGATAGACATTAAAACACCAGGAGAACTTTGCTCTCTTGACCCTGTAAATGTGTCAATGTACTTCCATCATCGCTTTATTGCCATGCTGCACTTCATCTGTAATAAAACAATTCCTCCGCTCGGAGAAGTGCAACACTTCTTTTGGAGGAAAGAATATCAATCCAGAGGAGCACCACACATCCACATGCTTTTGTGGATTAAAGATGCTCCTAAATTTGGGCAAGATAGTGATGCCACTGTTTTGCAGTTCATTCACAAATATGTCACTTGCGAAATCCCTTCAGAAAACACACATAGTGACCTACATGCACAATTTTGCCGTTTTAAAGACACAAGTGTGGCAAGTACTGAAGGCGCAAATATAAAAACAAAGGCAAATACTACACTAAATGCTGCTTTGGTTTGCCTAGACCAGTTTCAGCAAAAGGACAAGTAAACAGCTTCATGTTTTCTGTTAGACACAGTGTGAAAGGCAAATCACTTAAGAACACATTCTGCATAAAAAGAACAGAAGCATCAAAGTACATCAATGATTACAATGCAGGATAGAGGGCAGAGGACTCCAGAAACGAAAATGAGCATTTAAAGGGATGGTCTAGTAAAAAATGTTATTTAAAAAATAGATAGGCAACATAAAAGAAAATACTAGCATTCTCCTTTTTAAAACTTCCTATGTAAAATTGTTAGCTATTCAAGCTCAAAATTCGCAAAAGCAAGCACATGGGCGCATACATTTTGTGAAATGGAGGCCCTCCTGTGCTGGCTTTTGCTTTTGCGGCACTAATGAAGGAAAAGCCAGCCAGCTGTAGTAAACAAAAGCTACCGCTGGGTGGCTTTCCCTTCATTAGTGCTGTAGGCGGAGGACGGGGACCGGAGACCAGAGCAGGAAAGCTGCAGCTGAATCTCGGTAAGTGCTATTTATTTTTTTTTAAAAAATAAGCACTAGCTGCGTTTTTTTTTCTAAGTTTTCTGGGCTGGAGGAGCCCGGAAAACTTAGAAATAAAACTGCAGCTTTAAAAACGTATTTATGTTTGCGGTCGCTTTTGAAGCGACCGCAAACATAAATACAACGTTATTGTGTTGGAAAACGCTGCGGTTTTTCTTTCCAAGTTTCTCAGGCTCCTCCGGCTCGGAGGAGCCTGAGAAACTTGGAAAGAAAAACTGCAGCGTTTTCCAACACAACCGCGTGTGTTTCTGCCTGCTGTGGCTATCACTTTGGGTCCCCGGTGCTCCCAGGGGAGCACCGGAGACCCAAAGTGATAGCCACAGCAGACAGAAACACAACGCGGTTATGTTTACATGCCGCATAGTGTTTCTACCTACAGCTGATTTCCCATTTGGGGCTCTCGGGCTCCCCGTGGGGAGCCTGAGAGACCCAAATGGGAAATGATAAATGCTGCGTTGTGTCTGCCTAAATCTGCTTTCCCATTTGGGGCTCTCGGGCTCCCCTTGGGGAGCCCGAGAGCCCCAAATGGGAAAGCAGATTCAGGCAGAAACAATGCGGTTGTTTTCCGCAATGCCGCGTTGTTTCTGCCTGAATCTGCTTTCCCATTTGGGGCTCTCGGGCTCCCCGGGAGCCCGAGAACCCCAAATGGGAAAGCAGATTCAGGCAGAAACAATGCGGTTGTGTTGGAAAACGCTGCGGTTTTTCTTTCCGAGTTTCTCAGGCTCCTCCGAGCCTCAACAGTTACCTGAAGAGGAATAAGATTATGATGTACTTAAGAAGGCAGAAAATGTCAGGGGCCTCAACAGTTACCTGAAGAGGAATAAGATTATGATGTACTTAAGAAGGCAGAAAATAGATATAGCCCTAATACAGGAGACACATCTCACGAAAGAGAAACAAGAGGTGATACAGAGGAAATGGAAGGGAACCATCATAGGTGCAACATACTCACCTTATGCCAGAGGGTTGATCACTTGGGTGGCACCACATGTCCCTTTCCAACTGTTACAGACCACAGTGAAGGCGGATGAAAGGATGGTGACAATAAGGGGATTAATAGAAAATAGAGAAATATGCATTATCAATACATATGCCCCGAATCAAGACACAGTGGCTTATTTCAAGACCCTATATAGCAAAATGAGCCCATACCTGGGCGGTGCGGTGATATGGGGAGGCGACTTTAACTGCACATTAGACCGAAGGGTAGACAGGTCAGATAGAAAATCAGACAAACCCACCCCCTCTGCCAAAACCCTAAATACCCTGCTGATAGACCTCCGGCTAGAAGATATGTGGAGGTTTCATCACCCACACGATAGACAGTATTCGCATTCCTCTGCCCCACAGAACTTGTGCACACGGATAGACTATATGTTTGCCTCACAGGAGATGACGGCGGAAATAGTGCGATCAAAGTACAAAGCGAGGGTCCTCTCGGACCACTTGCCATTGGTCTTAACATGGCAATATCTGCCTCCAAGGGCTAGGATCCCAACGTTTCAACTCAGAGCTGAAGCACTGAAAGACACAGTGTTCAGGGAGGACTTGAGAGAAGAAATTATAGAATACTTTGAAAATAACACTGGGAGTGTTGAATCGGCCGGCACACTATGGGAAGCATTTAAGGTGGTGATTAGGGGATCAGCTATAGCCAAATCCAAATGGCTGTAGGGAGGCATACTAAGGGAACTGCAGAAGGCAGAGGCGAAACTAGAGACAGTTTTGGGTAAAGGAGGTAACTCCCGGGAGGATGCTGAAACCATAAACCATTTGCAGCAGGAAAGCGCAGGGCACTGGGAGAGATTGTGCAATCTAAACTATAAGAAATACATAGAGAGACAACATGCGGGGGGAGACAAGCCGGGGAGATTGCTAGCATGGTTGTATAAAAGTGAGACCCCCAGACCAACGATCAGAGCAGTAATGGGGGAGAGTGGGCAAATATTGGATACCCAAGAGAGCGTGAACGGTGAGTTCCTTGAATTCTATAAACGATTGTACGGGGACGTGGGAGGGGGTGAAAGTAGCAAGATAATGGAAACATTAGAGGATATTGGCCTGTCAAAAATAAGTGCTGAAGAGCGAGAGGACCTAGATGCCCCAATTACATTGGAAGAATTAGAAGCGGTGGTTGAGCAACTACCCACCAGCAAGACCCCGGGAGTGGATGGACTCCCCAGTGAGTTTTACAAAATGTATAGGAAAGAAGTGCTCCCCTCGCTGCTCGCGATGTTAAATGAAGCATTTGAAACAGGTACATTACCAGAATCCCTGAGAGAGGCGATCATTATCCCACTCCCCAAACCCAACAAATCAAGCACGGACTGCGGGTCGTACAGACCGTTGTCGATGCTGAACCAGGACAGCAAGATACTTATGGCTGTGCTGGCAAATAGAATGAGACGAGTCATAAGCAGATTAATACACCCTGATCAGTCAGGATATGTCCCGTGCAGAAGCATATCAGATAACCTCAGCCGACTTCACCGGGTCATAGAGCACACAACAGGAGACTCGAGCGAGATTGCAATTATATCACTAGATGCAGTGAAGGCCTTTGACTCTGTCAAATGGCCTTGGCTGATAGCAGCTCTAAGAGAATATGGGATGGGATCCGGGTACCTTAAGTGGGTGAAATTACTATACAGTTCCCCGCTAGGCAGAGTTAAAATGGGAGCGATCATCTCGAAGAGGTGGCAACTAAGTAGGGGCACCAGACAGGGATGCCCTTGGACCCAGATGCTTTACATCCTAGCATTGGAACCCCTGGCGATATACTTGAGACAACAATACGAGGAAGTCAGGATTTACACAAAAGGAGGACCACACTTAATTTACGCAGATGACATGTTACTATACTTGAGATACCCTGAGGAAAATCATCAATACATTCTAGAAGCAATGGAGCGATTTGCGTGGCTCTCTGGCATTGCAGTTAATCCTAAGAAATCATGCATATTCCCCCTAAGGAGGTACATAGGGGTCCCGCAGGAACAACTGCCAAACTTACAAATACCGTGGGAGACTAGCACATTCAGATACCTGGGGATTGACATTTAGCACATGGTGAAAGCAGAATATAAACACAACACTGAGAAAGCGGTAGTGAACATTGAAAATAGCATGAGGTTCTGGACTAAGCTCTGCTTGCCATGATGGGGAGAGGGGCGCTGTTGAAGATGGTTGTATTGCCTACGCTACTGCATTTTTTTGGGAACATACCATATATGATACCAAAGCGTTTCTTTGACAAACTCCAGAGCATATGGAGGGGCTTTATTTGGCATGGAACTAGGAACAGAATTGCCCTTTGAAGCTACAGAACACGTATGATAAATGGGGTATAAAACTGCCTAATTTTGAGATTTATTATCTGGCCAGTCAACTGCAATACGTGGCCAAATGCTTAACAGAAGACTCAATATCAGACTGTTGAGATCGGAGTGTGTCCTGTTTTTTCTGAAGGAAGTGAAATGGCTGCCCAAACTTGAGCTAAAAGGGCGCCCGGGGATGTTGGAATTGGGATGGAAGATATGGCACAAAGCTTGTCAGGTCATGGAGAACCCAACCCAGTGTTCTCCGCAAGTGCCGCTAGTGGCATTGACCAGAGGAGACGGGCAACTGAGGAAGACGATTTGTAGGCACTGGGGACTGGTGGGGATCGCAACAGTGGGAGACATATGGCAGGAAGGGAAAGTAAAGGAATTCGGGGTGCTGGTGGAGCAAATGGGATTGCACGCAAGGCAGTATATTAATTATACCAGAATGGTACGGCGGATCAGAGAGACATGGTCTGAAATAATACTGGAAGATGAACCTGACATGGCCATAGAGACGATATATGATATAGCAGAGGGAGGGCATGAGGTTTCTCGAATCTATGAGCTGCTAATGTCCACGAGGTTTCTCGAATCTATGAGCTGCTGATGTCCACGGTGGGAAAGGAAGTGGCCAATTAAGACAAGATTGGGAAGAGGAAGACGGGGAACTCATGATTGATGGGCTATGGGAGCGGGCTCAAGGGTACCATAAAAATTGTCTAGGAATGCAAGGCTACAACAAAAACAGTTATATGTAACCCACAGGGCATACATGACCCCCACAGGATAGCTCGGTTTAAGAACGCTGAACGACAAACATGCCCCAAAAGCGGTGAAGAAAACACAGGGATGACACACATGATTTGGGCATGTCCAGAAATTGGGAAGTTCTGGGGAGAAGTAGCTCACCTACTTAATGAGAAAGAGATTAAGCTAAATGTTGAATCAGTATGGGCATGCATGGTAGGGGGTTCCCTAGACCGCACCAACTTAAACATGTGAGCAAGCTTAAGGACTTGGCATATATACTTGCCAAGCGCAGAATTGCCATGGGGTGAAAAGCATGCAACATACCGAAGGTAGAAGTTTGGTGGAGTGACCTCCAGAAATGGACCAACGCCGAAACGGCAGTATGGCATGAAGCGGTCAGTAGGGTAGGGGAGGAGGAAGCAGGAACCCTGACGGCCTGGAAACACTTAGTGGACACATTGTATGGGTCCACCCAGGACTGCTTAAGCGATCAGGAAACCTTTGAGAATACGGAAGGGGAGGCTCCCCCGGAGGAAAGAGAAGCAGAATGTGAAGTGGAGTAAGCCCGAGTTGGGGGGAGGGTAAAGGGTAAGCAGTAGATACCTAACGATATGTACATGATGCTAAAGTATTATGATAAGTACTGCTGGTTTTGTTGAATGTTGATTGTTTGTTGTAAAAACCAATACAATTGTTATAAAAAAGAATGATTACAATGCAATCATTGCCCTCCTGTGGAATGCAAACATAGATTTGCAGTACATTGCAGATAATTCCACTGCAGTTGCACGATATGTCATAGACTATTTAACCAAAGCTGAGAAAACAGAGCTGAAAGACATCTGGGATGACATATCATCTGACAAAACACTGTCACAAAAATGATACAGCTTTGGCATACAAATGCTCTCTCAGAGAATGTGGCTGCTACGAAGCTGCAGACAGTTTAACTGGCACAGCCTTGTATGGGAAATCTGAAAACATAGTCTGGCTAAGCCTGGGTCCAGCTGCATCCAGAAAAAGAGTTCTCAAATCATACCAAGACATAGAAACAATAGCCAAAAAACGATCCCAACAGCCAGGACATTTTGAAAAACAATTTATTGGACACATACTACCCAGACAGGAATACTACTTTGGAAACCATGTCTCTATACCACATAGCCCAACACTTATCATACAAAATAATGTTAAACCAGATGGGAAAAAAAGAAAATACATAGTTGAAAGTTGTGAGGGCAGCCTGGTTAAACTTACCAAACACAGCCTCATTACTCATATGAAGCTATCATTAAAAACTCCTCAACATAAAGAACTTTACTATATGTTCCTACTGCAACTTTTTAAACCCTGGAGAAAAGAAGATTTATTGAACACTGTTGACTCCTATGAAGATACTTTCAATGCAAGTGAAAGCTCTATAAGAGATGTAAACTTTGCACAGTACAAAAACATGTTGGACAATGAATGCCAACAAGAAGAAGAACTTCAAGCACAACTAAATGTAGACACTCCTGAGAGCAGTCAACCTTCTCTTACAGGAAGCCAAGAACCACTTGGAGACACACTCATAGTAAATGATGCAGAATTAGTCATGACTGATGTAGAAAACACCATGTGTTAGTATGAGCAATCTGAAGAAAAATTTGCTGTACTGTAATCACAACTCAATAATGAGCAGCATAACATTTTCCTAGAAGTAACTAAAGTAATTGAACATGGTGTGCAGCACGAAACTAAAACTTTTACCTGTTGAAACTATAAAACTACGGCCACCAGGGGGTGCAGGAAGCTGGCTGCCTCTGCATAGCTCTTCAACCGAGAGGTCCAGGAAAGTGGTTTGAGTCCCCACCTGGACCCCCCCAGCGGAGAAAACCGAATAGCTAGATGTGGGAACTCTCGTGGCATCACCAGTCCTAAGATTGAGCTAAATCGGCCCAGTATATGCAGACAAACAAGCTGAAGAGCTCCCATCGCATTAACGAAAGGAACATCTCACTTCCCGTGGGAGGGAAAAGAGGAGGAGCAGACGGCCGCTGGGCCTGCGACAAGCCCAGGCCAGGAAGCAAAGAGACCTGGCAGTAACGTGTGCCCCCACTCTAGTACCTGCGAAGGCCCAAGGCAGTAGCTCCCTCTGCCCTTCTTTCTTCCGGAGAGAAGTTACTAATCAGCTGGTCCACAGATTGTGATCCAAGTAGAGAGTTTGGCCCGCCTCAACGTGGAGACAAACGGTGCATCGCACTAGGAGTAGGATCAGCGCCGGAGCCAGTTGGAACAAGACACACCATCCCACCGCCCCGATCTACAGGTGAGCCTCACTTGGCCGGGAGCAGGGCTAGGTGATATGACTCCCTCCTCTCAGGCTGCACTCTGAACATGACTTGTGCTACCTCCGCTCCCCGGAATCCTGAAAAACATTTACTCTCATGATACGTGCATCACGGTACATGCACCCTGAAGCTAACGCACGACATAGTGAGGCCTGCCACAACAAACTGTGAAAGGCCTGCTTGAAAGAGTACCACCCCCAGGGCACGGAGTAATACATTACAGCCTGTGCTATGTGCTAACCTACTCCAGGCCTCCTGCTTTAGAATCTGGCGACCCGGCCAGTGACGTAGGCCCCTGAACCTGCCCATCTGGATTGGAGACTTGTTTCTTTCACCTCTTTAACGCTCCGGAGTCCCGGCTGTGCGGGAGAAGTGCCTGGAAGGAGTGGACAAAAGAGGGCCCAGGGGCGTTGCCCCCCGATTACCTATCAAACCCCAAAGAGATGCGTAGCTGAACTCTTGGACACTCAAGAAAATGAGCAGAATCAGGATGGATGACGACACAACGATAGACAAACTATGAATGGTGATGTGTGTGCTGGATAGTGGGCTTGGTCACTGGGGCTTAATAGGAGCTCAGTAGACATCCTAAGGAGGAAATGGCGGGAGATGTAATCTCTCAAAGGGACAGCATCCTCAAGGTGGGAACCCTAAATGTTAAGGGGTTGAACTTGGCTACAAAAAGGTCTCTTGTGGCCATAGAGTTTCAAAGAGTGAGTCTCGACGTGGTATTTCTACAAGAAACTAAATATGCACAGGGAGAGGAACGTAGGATTTTGGGTACGCGATTAGGGGTGGAACACTGGGGGTCAGGCCCCCTGAGGAAGGCAGGAGTTGGGATACTAGTCAGAAGAGGTCTGATAAGGTGTGGGCAGGGCTCTTATGATAGTGCCCACTATAGAGAAAGTCACACTCACATTGGCAATAGTGTCCTCCCCTAATACGGGTCAAGCCAGCTTTCTGAAGAAGACAATTCCGAAAATAATGCTGGAGGCCTCCTGACATGTAATATTGGGAGGAGATTTAAACCTATGGGCACACATTCAACTTGACAGGCAGGTTGGGAACCCTGAAACAAGAGACCCGCTAGATGGGGGTCGAGTGGAGGTTTTAGAAATGCTAGACGGACTTAAGGATGCATGGCGAGGTTTCCACCAGAGCGACAAAGGGTTCGCCTTTTATTCGACACCTCATCGGACATTCACTAGGATCAACTACATGTACATCACGGGTGGCCTATGGGAGATGGCAATGCGCTCAGTGATCTCACGATCACATGGTCCGATTATGATATGGTTACGGTAGATTTAGAATGGGGAGTTCTCCCGCTCAAGGGATCAAAGTGGAAATGCAATGAGTCACTGTGGAGGGACCGGTCTTCCAGACGGAGATGGAGGGGGAAATAAGTGAATGTTTCAAAACGAACAATCCAGGAGAAATCTCAAATGCGACGGTATGGGAGGTGGGAAAAGCAACATGGCGAGAAATCTTGATCAGAGAAGGTGCCAGATAAAAGAGGGAGAGGGGCTGATAGAAAATAGTTTGAGGAAGGAGATAACCCACCGAGATTTGGCGGCCTGAAACGCCACGGATGATAGGGAAAGCAATGTCCAGGAAGCCAAACGTAAGTGGGAAGAACTTGGCACTTTGGAGGAGGGCCAGATAGTCCGGAAGCTACAACTTCTCAAACAGAAGTTGTACGGGGAAAGCGATAAAGCAGACGCATTGTTGGCCGCCAGACTGCAGGGACAGCGTGCTGAGAGATTGGTTGTGTCCATTGAGGAAAGAGAGGGTGCCCAAAACTTAGGGACAGAGGGAGTTCCGGAGGTATTTGCAAAATTCTATGACACCCTATATAAATCTGAAACTGGGAAAGTACGGCCGGAAATAGATGAATACATAGAGACCGTGCACATGCCCAAACTATCCCACGAGGAGACCAAAGAGGTTGACGCGAAATCAAAAGAGCGGTGAAGAGGCTGTCGCAGGGGAAGGCCCCAGGGAGGACAGTTACACAGCCGGGTTTTATAAGTCTTTCCTCACCCCCCTCCTCTCCTTCATGGTCGAGCTGTTCAATGATATCCTCGAGACGGGAATAGCCCCTGTCTCTTTCTCACAAGTGCTCATCACTGTGATCCCCAAAGAGGGCAGGGACTCCAAATAATGTGGGTTTTACCGCCCCATATCACTACTAAACATTGATGCCAAGATCTACACAAGGGTACTTGCAGCGAGGCTCGAAACATATATGCCTTGCTGATACACTCGGACCAAGTCGGGTTCATAATGGAGAAGTTACATCTGATTCATGATTCGCAGACCCTTTCCTCCTCTCAGTTGATGCGGAAAAGGCCTTTGACAAGTTGGAATGGGGTTTCTTGGAGGTGGTCCTAGGCAAAGTCAGACGGGCACTAGGTTTAGAAGAGGTGTAAAGGCGGCCTACACTTCCCCCAAGGCATCAGTAATGGTTAACAGGGACTATGCCTGATGGTTAGATCTGGGCAGAGGAACACGACAGGGCTGCCCTCTCTTGGTGATATTGTTTGCCCTCTCCCTTGAACCCCTTGCTCAGCGACTTAGAGAAGATCCACTGGTCGAGGGATTAAAAGTGAGCGGAGGGAATATAAAGTCACCCTATTTGCCGACGACCTGCTGTTACACATAAAAAACCCTCTAACATCTATACCTAGGGCGATCCATATGATTGAACAATATGGGGCATTAGCTGGTTTTAAGATTAATATGGGCAAGTCAATTTTATTCCCGCTCCAGAAATCCGACCAGGTGGAGACTGGGAGGTTTGCACCGTGTGTCTAACGATTGGCGGGGACACCCTTCGCTACTTGGGGATAAACCTAACAAGAGACCTAGACATACTATGTGATGCCATCTTTCTCTCTCTTCTTTTTTTTTTTTTTTTTTTATTTTATTGGTTTTTAGATCAAACCTTTAAAATATTACGACAAACACATAAGACAAACATTTAACACAACCTTTAAACGAAATCATGATTCCAACATTATCCTGTTTACTTCTAGTGACCTCTTATGCCAGCATACTCAGATAACACCTAAGGTCACTGAGTCAAACATGGCTTTACACAACCTCTTTAGCTCACAGCCTGTCAAGAGCATTTAGTCTCTCTTCAATTACTGCCAAGAAGGAAGTCAGAGGCAATATTAATTTCATATCCAAACCATTACACATTATCTGCCATGATTCCTCCGCACATATGGACTGATGGACATTATACCACTGGCTCATATGAATTGATCTTATGTTTTATAGTGCTGGACAGAAAAGCACAAGATGTTTAAGTGACTCCAGATCTTTTTCACAAAGGCGACAGGTGGAATTAGCACCTACATTACATGGCCAATGACTGGTCCTCTCCTTTGTTTTGAAGGCATTTAACCGGAATAACATAAACAGTCTTCTTGCTTTCGAGGTTAGAGAGCAATTCAAATACTTTTGAGGCACGTTGAAGGCTCTTGCTTCGACCGGAGAGTCTTTCATGGCGCTAGCCGACTTTCGCTCACTACATGTGGAAATCCAGTCGGCACGCCAGAGCTTCTCCTTTGCTGCCGTTGGATTTGCTAGAAGAATTTCGATACTGATGTTATATAGTGCCAACAGATCTTCACAACGTTTCACCCACTGAGATAGAATGTCACACCCTTTTACTGAGGCCTGGTGTAATATCTTGAATTGCAAGATTCCTTCCTCTATTCTGGATTTCCGAAATAAGGTTAGTTGATTCCAGCTGACTCGAGCATGCAATGATATTAATGCCAGTTCGTATCTTATACAAGCAGTCGATACCCCAATCGGTAGACTTAACGGTTTCATCCAGAACATGTGCTCCAAGGATGCCCAATGCTTTGACGAGCATCCAAACGCATTTTCCGCACTGTAAATCAGGATAGGTACCGCTTTCTGTTCATAAAAGTTACGCAGGGGGTACATCGAAAAACGCCCAAACTTTCTGTGTATCACTAGACCCTGACAAGCTAGCTGGCCACCTTTCCTCTTGGATTCTACTACCCAGGGCTCATCACAGATACTAGAATTCAGTATCATGCCTAGGTACTTCACTCTTTTTGAAACCTTTAGCTGTACTTGATCTAGTTTCCACACGTACTTTGTCGCATTTGCAGTTTGAGTCGTTCTTGAGTTCCCAAACACCAGTATTTCCGTCTTTGCTGCGTTGATCTTGAGATTGTTCGAGCTTACATAACTTTGTACTGCGTCTAGTTTCCGTTGAAGGCCAATCGGGGTTGCGTCTAAGATTACTAAATCGTCGGCATACAGCAGCCAACTTATCCGTGAAGAATTGAGTTTAGGTGGAAACGCTCTCACGGAATAGATAGCCTCGCCAATATCAGAAATGAAGAGGCTAAAAATTGCTGCTGCCAACGGACATCCCTGTTTGACACCCTTATGTGTCTTAATTTGTGCCGACAAGGAGCCTGATTGATCTAGGCGAATTGTAATGGAGGTATCAGTATGAAGCTCTTTAATCGCCGCTAATAGACCCACTGGACAACCCCACTCCTCCATTTTCTGCCACAGCTTCTCACGATCAATCATGTCGAAGGCGCTAGAGAAATCAACGAAAGCTAGGTACACCTTCGTGTTTGAGCGGAGGGCTTGCATCTTCAGTAGGTTTAGGACCACCAGGTTCAATGAGCATCCGACCGATTTTACGAATCCGGCTTGTCTTTCGTCAACTCTCTTTGCTGTTATAGCCCAGTTGAGCAATTTGGTTTTCAGCAACGATGCATAAATCTTACCCAAGACATCCAGCAGCGCCACAGGTCGATAGTTTTTTGGTGATAATCTATCTCCTTTTTTGAATATGGGTTATATAATCCCAGTTTTCCATGAATTTGGCACTTGTTTTTGTGTATTAATTCTTCCAAATAGGTCGAAACAAAAATCAGTCCAGAGATCAGGGCACTGTTTAATCATGAAATTCGACAGGCCATCAGGGCCTGGTGCTCTGGAATTTTTAGCTCTCATGATTGCCTCTCGAATCTCATCCTTCGCAAAGTATAAATCCCATGGTACTGAATTAAGTCTTGAAGTAGTAGGAACTAACTGTTTGTGGTATAAAGCAGAAAAATGCTGCACCCACTCAGATTCAGATATCAGACTTACTTGCAAAGCCTCTTGCTGTGTTTCCATTTGATTAATAGTTCGCCAGAACTCTCTACTGTTCTTAGTGATTAGGATCTTCAACATTGCCTCTGCGTCTTGCTGAAGCAATATGCATTTGTGACTTTTTATCCAGTTTTTGTAGGATTGTTTGGTTATCTGATTTTTTGCTGTTATTTCATGGACTGGCCCTTGCTTGTTTTTCCGGATTTCCGCCCTCATCAGTCTTTTGCGCTGCATCACCAACAGGTCGAAGCGATGTTTCTTCTGGAAAGACCAGTTTTTCATCCCGATGTTTTTAGCTTTGAATTGAGACAGAATGGACGCGTATTCAATCTCCTCGGGAGTTGATCTGAATTGAGCGCATATGTTGGCCACGTCACTTTCGTCCAGTCGCACCCGGAGTCGATTTGATTCCACCAGCACTTTTGATTTCCATTTTTGGTTTTGTTCCTCTTTTGAGTCACGGAATGTTAATTCCAACAAATCGTGGTCGCTGTTGCTCATGGTACGGATTTTCAAGGATTTTGCCCGCGCCTGCATGATATCTGAAGCAAAAATATAGTCGATGATCGAAAATTGACATTCACGCCGCCACGTAGGCTGAGCTGGAATGTCTCCTTGTGTACATCCGTTTAGCATTGATAGACCTCTTACATTCAGTTCTTCTACCCAGGTATTCGCGAGTTGTCTCTTAATTGCATTCTGTGGCTTGCAAATATCAACATTTAAGTCGCCACAAACTAACAAGCAACCCCCTTTGTTTGACTCCAGTAAATTGTCAATTATTAATGTCACCTGGTCGATGAACGAGTATGCTCCAGTCCGGTAATGGTTCCAATATAGATTAATTATATGGATCGCCTCCCCCACTTGTCGTGTTGCGTTGCTTTTGCCAATCTCACAAACTTGAATATAAGGCGTAACGTTGGCGGAATTTAATAACCGGTAACCTGAAGATCGTTTGATCATCGTTAAGAGACCAGATATAGGGCGTCCCTTTTCGGCTTTGATAGCGGGGTTCAGCGCACACTCAAATTCAGAAGACACTGGCGTTTCACACAACCACGTTTCTTGCAGGCAAATCAATTGTAAATCATGCAGCCAATCATTTTTTAGCAGATGTATGAACCCTCGCGTGTTCCATGAGGCAAAAGAACATAAGTGCACCGCGCTGGCCTTTAGGCATTAGCTGCGAGTATTAACGTTCAACGCCGAGGCCAACCACTTCCAGTCCTGCGTCGTATCTATGTCCGATGGACTATTTACCATTGTCGGAGTAGTCATGTCTGCAGAGCCACCGTTGTTTATGGTGATTTTAATTTTCGCCATTGGACTTGTTCTCGCAATCTCTTCTTTATTGCCTGCGCTTACACTTCTTCGCGCAGAAACTGATGACCCCTCTTTAGACGCCGGCTCGTTCACGACAAGTTGCTCCTGCTGGATTTGTTCTCTGGATTCAGCTCTATTTAAGCTTTCTTTGACCCCTAAATTACCTTTTTGTGTTAACTGAGCTTGGGCGGTTCCGTCTTTCATCACTACTTTTTTGCACCTTACAGGATCCGATAATTTATAAGTTTCGAAACCTAGAGACAATAGCTCCTCAACAGATTCCAAAATTACATTTGCGATTATGTTGGAATTTATATGTAGGATCACCTTATCCGTGCGTATCTCCTCCGGAAATTCAATAATACGCAGATCTTTAGAGCACAGGGATCGTAGCCTTGGCACATGATGAAGCAGCCTTAGCACATTTGATCGATTCAAAATTAATTTTTCACCACATTCCAACCTCCCCAGCATCAATTTAATTACGGGGCTTAACCCTACCGGTTGGGCTGAGTCGTGTCCGTTCCTGTATTTAAGTTTGATCTCCTTCACCTCAGGCTGCAGGTACTCGGTTTTCCGTGATCTGGGAAAATCATCAACCACCAGTGCAGCGGCCAGCTCACTTATTCCTTTTACGGCGTTTATCCTTATCACGGGAGGCACACCTGTGCCACCAACGTTTTGACTCATTGTTGCCGCGCTTCTCGCCAGCCGCTCTCGTTTTTCTTGTAAGGTGACAAACTCCGGGCTCTTAGGCCCTTGCTCCCCCTCTACAGCCTCTCCTACCGGTAAGGCTATCACACATACCCTGTCACGGGACTCCGATGTTGAGATATTAGGTGGAGCTTGTTGCTTTCCCGGCAACTGGTCGTGAGAATTAGCAATGCCTACTACTGGCATTCTGAACTCACAAATCCTTCCTGAGTTTGAAGGCAACGTGACTGCTTTCTGATCACCCGGCACGACAAGAGGTATTACCACAGGGACCTCTTGAATCGGATCCTCGTAAACTGATAATTCCAGTAGCTCCTGATCGTCCAGCTCGAATTCGTCTTGTAGAGCCTCGGATCGTGGCGTGATGGTTCCTGTCAAGTCGACCTCAACTTGTTTATTCACCTTGATTGTGTCTGCTAATTTTAGACTAGATGTGATCGCTTTGTCGACCAGTTGGAACATGTTGATGTTGCGAAGAAATTTTCGGGCTCCCTTTTGTTTCGACTTCTTACGAGCAGGCATGTTCTTTTCTTTTTTCGCTTGAGAGGGATTTTTTTTTCTTACTTCCCCAGTGTTTTTATTTTGGGCTTCTACCAATGTACCTCCAAAAATGGGGAATAGGCCTGCAGGCTTTGACGTGTCAACAGCCGCTTCATACAGGCATGAATCATCAGCCACCGCCTGTTGTATAAATAGCGAGCCAGATGCTTGTTGACCGTCATGCAAGGCAGGGTTTGATATATTTTTAGTTTGCATGAATGCTGAATGGAACGAGCATTCCAGTGAGCATAGCTGGTCTTCGCCTATTTCAGATTCTTCACTGATGTTCTTCGAATTTTCTTCACCAGGTGCCTCATGAAAAGCGGCATCGTTAGTTGAACTTTTTGGCAAGCCAATTGATTCCATTTGCCGGCTTGTCGGGTTCAAGTTGGTTTGAGGGGACTGATCTTTCCTATGGGATAATGGCGTTTGCTGACCGATATGCTCTGTGGACGTTGCAATAGTGAATGGAAGTGAGAGAAGAGTCGACTGCTCATTCATGTCCACGTGAGCCATGTTACTTGCTCTGCCCATCTCCTCTCCTTTTAGGTGTTTGTTTGGTTTATGGAAGAGCGCCAACGCTTCTTTTGCAACCTCCGCAAACAGTTTTTTATCGATCATGTCATTCCGTTTGGCTTCATTAGCTGCTTCCATTCCTGCCAGTATATTTTGGTTTATCTCCTCTTGTTTTGACACCTGGCCTCTGTGCATTAACTCTAGGTGAACGAGTTTTGAGTTCACGAGAGCCAGCAGTGTTGTAACATCCTTCACATTTTCGTTGAATGTTTCATACAATTTAGTAAAAGGTGTCAGGGAGATTGCCATCGCGGATGTCAGGGCCATTAGTAGGTCATTCGATGGTACATGTACACACGGGGCTACAGATCCGCCACCAGAAATGTGCTGCGCATCGCGTGCAGATCGTGAGAGCCGAACGCGTTCTCTTATTTTTGGGAATGGACGCGCCACAAACGATGAATCTCTTGACATTGGCTCGGCTGGCTTATCGCTATTTGAGTTTAGACTTAACTGTGATTGATGTGTTTGATGTTGTCTCTCAACCTCATGACCTTCAGTAGAATGACAGGGCAATCTTTTCTGGGAGTGAACCACCTTTTCCTCTGATGATTGAGCTGACTCCTCAGAGGATCCAATTCTTAATTTTTTATAGTTACCAGCTCTCCATAAATCTCTATTGTCAATGGTCATGGTTCTACATTGACTACTCTGGGAAAATTTTTGTGTCACATTTGGATCTGGGGTAGCCATCACCGACAGATTGCATGAACGTGATTTATTTAAATCGATCAGATTTTGCAAGACCGCAGAAACCACCTCCAACGAGTTCCTTCTATCGTTACAATTTACATTATCACTTACCGCACCTAGGCTACATTCACTTTGTAGTAATATGTTTGGTGCTAGTAATGGCAAATAGGGATCCATTGTATCTAAGGAGGTAGCAGGAACAGTTTGAGATGTTGATGGAGCATTCATGACCACACCTTGACCAGCTTGTGGCGTGCCATGCGAGTGCAAGTGCGTGGTTGCGTCATTCTGTCTCTCAGACTTCGTACATGCTTTGGTTACTTTCATCACTTTAGTCATGCCAACTTTCCGTGAGTCACGAAAGACCGCGGATGGAGGATCTACCGTGTCAGCAAGGACGGTCAGTCTGCTATCCAGACATGCCTCTTCCAAGTCCAGCTGACGCTGCCGAGCCTCCGCGTCTGTGCCGTCATCACTCGCGGCCGCATCGGTCACAATGCCGCCACGCCCACCTGCATCATCACTCGTGGCCGGAGTCGGCGCCACCGTGGAAGACGCCCGGTCCACCACGGGACCCTCCCGCGGCGAACCCGCGAAGCCCGCGCTCCTCTCACCATCTCCAGGCAGCACCCGTGGGTCCGCCGCGGTGGACGGAGGGGCAAGCGCATCACCCAGTATGTTATCCATCAACTCATTACCCGTCGTGTGATCAACGATGCCCATCCGAGTCGTGAACTCAGCGGGTTGGGTAAGATTAGGAGGCGGGGGCGGAGATAAGGAAGCGGAGAAAGTAGATGAGTGTAGAAGCTCATTGGCTAGTAATGTCTCGCCCGGGGAGTCTTCAAAAACCTCTTCAACGAGCACAGCTGTCGTATCCTCACAAGTTTCTGATAATGAGCCACATGAATAGTATTGGCTCACCTGTTGTTGGCGGGCCCGCTTGACAGGGTGGTCCTCATATGTTGCCAAGCGTTTGACTTGGGCTCTCGTCCTCAAGGCTGGTGTAACTAGATCCATCAGGCCAACTTACAGTGACCCGGCGCCCTGCGCCACTCGCCAAACAGCAAACAGTATAGTCCACAGCCCTTTGGTCCTCAGGGCTTAGCGCCGCAAGGGCGCTGGAGGCGGCCTTATGTACCAGATGACCTAGGTCAGGTGACCTGACTCCTGGGTCAGTTGTTAAAGGTACAGGCACACGCACCTCTTCAATTCCTTCTTACTCCTGGATAAGAGTCACTCGCCACAGCAAACAGTATAGTCCACAGCCCTTTGGTCCTCAGGGCTTAGCGCCGCAAGGGCGCTGGAGGCGGCCTTATGTACCAGATGACCTAGGTCAGGTGACCTGACTCCTGGGTCAGTTGTTAAAGGTACAGGCACACGCACCTCTTCAATTCCCTCTTCCTCCTGGATAAGAGTCACTCGCCACAGCAAACAGTATAGTCCACAGCCCTTTGGTCCTCAGGGCTTAGCGCCGCAAGGGCGCTGGAGGCGGCCTTATGTACCAGATGACCTAGGTCAGGTGACCTGACTCCTGGGTCAGTTATTAAAGGTACAGGCACACGCACCTCTTCAATTCCCTCTTCCTCCTGGATAAGAGTCACTCGCCACAGCAAACAGTATAGTCCACAGCCCTTTGGTCTACAGGGCTTAGCTTTCTCTCTCTTCTCTCAAGCATTCGAGCTGATCTAGAGAAATGGGAGAAACTCTCAATATCATGGCTTGGGAGACTTAATGCGGTGAAGATGGTATGCCTCCCCAGATTCTTGTACCCGTTTCAAATGCTCCCGATTCATCTTCCGAAATCTTTCTTTCATGAAGTAAAGAGGTCTATCATGAAGTTTCTGTGGCAGGGAAAGAAGGCACGAGTATCATATGAGGTTCTAACACTGCCCAAAGACAGCGGTGGGGTAGGCCTTCCAGATCTTCCGAAATATTACAAGGTGGCGCAGTTGAGGCTTCTTATCCCACACCTCAGGGGGCAGAAAGGACTTCAATGGATTGATCTGGACAACGTCAGTCTGTCCCCAGCCACGGTGGCATAATGGCTATGGGTCCCAAGAAACAAGCTCACACGTAGGATTAGAGACCATTCAATACTGGGTACCATATGGTAAATTTGGCGTGAAGGGGTTGACATGCGGGGGATCATGCCTTGGCCCTCTCCCTTAAGTCACATCTGGGCCCCTAGGGTCCAAGAAGACATCCCTAGTCACAAAATATGTCAACCTTGGTTTGAAGCAGGTCTGGAGAGAGTGTGGCAACTATGGAAGGGCGGCACTTTTGTCACAATCACAGAACTGGAGGAGGCGCTAGGAACGGGTCCCCTACCGGTCTTTCCCTCCTCCAGATCAAAGGAATCTTCATGAGAGACAAGTGGAAGGAGAAGATCCAGAGGGACCTTACCCCCTTTGAGGAGCTCTGAGATAGGAGGACGGAGTCGAAGGGCATAATCCCTGCCATGTACAGGGCTCTGATAGATGCTAGGAAGGGGACAACTAAGACTCTGAGACTCAAATGGGAAAGGGATCTCGGATCTGAAATAGACCCCGACCTGTGGGGGAAAATCTGTAAAGGGGCCTCACAAACGTCGATTGCGAGCCAGTACAAATTACATGCTATCAAGCTCCTAAACAAGTGGCAATATGATGCACATAGATTATCCAAGATGCTTAAGTCAACTAGTCCCCTATGCTGGCACCAGTGTGGTGAGAGAGCGGATTACAGGCATATGTGGTGGGGGTGCCCCAGTATTAAGGTATTCTGGGACGAGGTCTTGGGGTGGATCAGTGAACTGGATGGGATCCAACGTACTACTGCACTGCTCCTCATACTATTCAGGATAGAGGAATCTGAGGGAGAGTATATAAGAGTGACGGGTGGCAGCATCACTCCTACTAGCGGCACAGGCTTGCCTTGTGATGCAATGGAAGGGAATTAAAGTAATGGGAAAAAAGAATGGATGAATGTGGCCACCAATCTTGTTATACTGGAAAGGGTAACCGCAGCTCTTCATGGAAGGTCTGCCCAGTATGATCTTCTATGGGGAGAATTATTGAATAAAAATATGACTAACACTTAGGAGATTATAATGTGGGAAGACAAGGACTCAAACTACGCTAGCCTGTTGATCATGCTCTGGCAATCCCATGATACTTTTTTGAGGACTCTCAACCATGCAGACCCACAATAAATAAAGGACTCTGCCTCAAAGCGGCCCTAACTACTGACTGTCATCAAAGGACCAACAGGACCACACACCATGGCCCTAAGGTCAATGAACACTAATAAATGCGGGAGAAGACTCTGTTCCACAGTGGGAGGGGAAGGGAAAGGAAGGGTGGGTAGGGTGGATGATATAAAACTAATGCGGTTTTGTTCGGGGAAAGGGAGAGAAAGGTTGAGTTTTACATTGTACTCTTAATGCTGTTTTCTTCGTATGTATAATGTTTTTGGAAAACTCTAAGACAATTTAAAAAAAAAATTCAAACTTTAAACCTGTACTCCTGTATGTAAGTTGTCAAGCTGGTTCAGGCAAAACATTCTTTAAAAAAACCATCAGCAAGTTCCTCCAACAATTGGCAAACAAGCTTTGAGCTGTTGTAACTGCCCCCACAGGTTTAGCTGCCTACAACATAGGTTGTGTTACTTTACACTGATTGCTACTCCTTTCAGTAGAACACCAAAACAAATTGGACTACTACTAACTTTCAGCAGAAGCTGCTATGGAGCCACGCAGAGTTTTGAAACAAATGAAAATGCTCCTAATAGATGAGGTGAGCATGGTCTCCAACCTAATGTTGACTTTGATTCACCTCAGATTGCAAGAGGTCCTCAAAACGGACTACGAAGAACTCTTTGGAGGAAAACACATTATTGTTTTCAGAGATCGTCTACAAATTAACACCAGTGAAAGGTGAACCTATTTTTAAAACTTTAGGACACAAACTTTGCAGTAACACACTTGGCAGCATAGGAAATGTAAATCTCTGGTGCAGTGTGCTGGCAGTGGCCCTCATTACGACCCTGGCGGAAATCGTGGCGCAATATGCACCATGGAGCACGGCGGAAAGCTGCCGATAGCGCCATGGGGGTTGGCGGATTTACCGCCCCATTCCGACCTTGGCGGGGCGGTAAATCCCCATTCCCCATTTTACCCTTCCCCATTCCCATTTTTGCCCCATAGGGTATAATGGGAGTGGGGAAGGCGTTAATTGCGCCACCGTAAAATACGGTGGCGTAATTAACAACAAGGTCCCGTAACGCCATGGATTTCTCCGCCCGTAAAAACCAGGCGGAAAACGCTCCATGGCGCTACGGGAACTCGTAGTAGGGCGGACGGGTCCGCCGCGAATAACGCTGGCGTAAACCCACTCCGCCAGGGTCGTAATGAGGCCCAGTGTGTTTTGTGGACTAGTGGAAGGAGGTCCTGCTTGCAATCTCACCTGTTTTTCCTGATTGTGCTGCCATACAAGAAGCCCCCTTCTGTTTCCAACCTTCAATGAGGAAAATTTGCTTCAAAAACACTGCGCATGCGCAGAGCGCTGTGCGGTGTGCTGGAAGTGTGTTTTGTGGACTAGTGGAAGGAGGTCCTGCTTGCAATCTCTCCTGTTTTTCCTGATTGTGCTGCCATACAATAAGTCCTCTTTCTGTTTCCAACCTTCAACGAGGAAAAATTGCTTCAAAAACACTGCACATGCGCGGTGTGCTGGCAATGTGTTTTGTGGACTAGTGGAAGGAGGTCCTGCTTGCAATCTCTCCTGTTTTTCTTGATTGTGCTGCCATCGAAGAAGTCCTCTTTCTGTTTCCAACCTTCAACAGGGAAAATGTGCTTCAAAAACACTGTGCATGCGCGGTGTGCTGGCAGTGTGTTTTGTGGACTAGTGGAAGGAGGTCCTGCTTGCAATCTCTCCTGTTTTTCCTGATTGTGCTGCCATACAAGAAGTCTTCTTTCTGTTTCCAACCTTCAACAAGGAAAAGTTGCTTCAAAAACACTGTGCATGCACGGAGTGCTGCGTGGTATGCTGGCAGTGTGTTTTGTGTTTGGTGGTTGGCGTGTAGCGCTTTATTGCCATCTGAAAATCTGCTTCGCCAGTATGACTGATATTTACATTGCACACGTTTACTGCCTTTAACTGCATCCAACTGTGCCAGCGCCAATACTCGTGTTTCTCAGCCAACTAGCAACTTTTATGATTTAAGAACATAGGTGTTCGTGAACTTTTTTCTTCTCACACCCATTTAGTGACTCGTGCTACCACCTTGCAAGGCCATTCTGAGGCTGTTACATATCCTTTTGATAGGCCTCTGCGGAGGATTAGCTCATAGCGTGTCTTGCATGCTCATTATGCCACCGGTTGCGGCTGCAGAGATGCCTCTTTGAGCATCCAGTGGTCATCAGCTGCTTGTGAGCCTTGAACGCGCTTGACTAACTACTGACACCCACTGTACGCTTGCCATTCCACCAACTGCGACTGCGGAGCGTGCGCTTTGAGCAGTCGGGGATTATTGGCTGCTGGTGAGCCTTGGAGGCGCATTGCTCACTGACTGTGACTGCGGAGCGTGCTCTTTGAGCAGTCGGGTGAGCGGTCGACCTCCTTTTGTACATTAGCACAAATTATTCCTGTGTTATGAAGGGCGAACTTTTACTCCGTGTTTTTTATGAGAGGTATTCCTTATACTTTGACAACAGGTATGCCGGATTGCGTGGTGGTATCACGTGCATCAGTATTCTTAAAATCTACTCCAATGAAACCATCACCTACAACTGCTTCTAGGCAGAAACTAATTGGTCAACTTGGCATTAATCACGAAAGGACGAATTCTGCGGAAGATATTCAGGACTTTTGTCATCCTCGTTCTGAAAGTGACAGTGTTCTTTGCTTAAGTGAGGTGCCAAGACCCTGGAGTCTCAAGTTTACAGCAAGTCATCTGAATTAAAAACTTGAAATGGTTGTCCTTCTAATACATCTATCACGGACACTCAAATCATGTTGGTCGTCAATGAGCGCCCGCTTTTATCACATATTGTTTTGCAAGTTGATAATCAAATGAATCAGGGCCAGCCATTGATAGATTAGTCACCTATATCTTTGCCTAATGCTCCAATACCATCTGATGTAAACACTGTAGAATTAAATGAAGAATTGGTGTATGTCCCTGGTCAACCTCTACCTGGCATCACAAGTCAGCCTGATGCAAACATATCCCAGGTAGTGCCTCTGCCTCTTTCACCCATCAATATTGATGCTAGTATTCATTCTAACAGTCTTTACCATTCCCCAAGTTTGTTTGAAACAACCAATTCATGACTGCCTTTATGTTTCATTATCTTTTTCCAGACCTACACCTCGCAGAATACATTCCTCCTTTTGTTTACCCCACATCCGTCCCATGATGCCTAACCCCCAGACCTCAAAATCCTTTGTTGGAGATCACACTAAATGCTATGCACAAGACGATTGTCTCCTTGACTAAATAGTTTGAAACATTGGATGCTAAAATCTCGCAGCAATCAAAGCAAATAGATCAAATTGTGTGCTGGATTAACAAATTAGAAAGGCATAGTGTATCCATGATAAAATGTGTATTGCAATCTGGTGAAAGGTTAGGTTCAAGTGATGCGCCTCCACATGTTGTACATGATCTAGACAAAACATGGTCACTTAAGGTCGTGATCGAGCAGAGTGTTTTGCCCATCTTTTCTGCAATAATACGGCCTAGGGAGGAAAAGAATGTTGATTGAATTCTACCTCCTTCTCATGCCATATCGACACAAACTACTATCGACCTGACGAAAGGACCGGCTCCTCAGCCTCCTACCACATATAATATTTTTGACACCAATGCTAAAATTAATGAGCAACAAAAACCCACTGCAGGGAAAAAAACAAAGAACCAAAAAAGAGTGCTGCTTCGTTCAAGAGCTAGTGCAAAGCAATTTGTAAGACATTTGGCATCCAAGAAATCGCTCCCAAGCTCAGGTCATGCAGTAACCAACAAGCACAAAATTATCGTGAGGTAGAAGAGTGATGCTTCTCGCTCAAAGCCAAGTTCTGCCAATGATTATCCTCTTTTTAGATGATTTGGTGTCAGCCATAGCTGCCTCCCAAGAAGAAGGTTCACAGGAATCTACTGATCCTTTGCTGCCTCTCGTTGCCACAAAAATCAATTGACATAACTGAGAGCTCTGCAGAATTTTCTAGCAAAGAGCAGAAGCAATGCAGCAATGTCCTGATGGATGTTAGAGCTGAAATTAATAAATCTATAGAGAACTATCTAAAGTTGAATAATTTGTGTGTGGTTCTAGCCACTTCAACTCAGATTTCTCTGAAACCAAACAGTGGCCATGGTGTAACTTATGCCTGTAGCGGTTCACAATTTCCATTTGCTCCCTCTCTAACTTCCAAGCTGAAACCGGTTGCCCCAGCTACAAGCTTGGGTGTTTCTAATTGTACTAATCAGTTGAGAGTAACAGCTCTCCACCTGACATTCGAGTGGAAATTGCTAAATCAATTGAGGATTATTTGAAGTTGACCCAACTGAATGTAGTGCCATAGTCTCAAATCAGAGTTCTGCTCCACTGTTTGGCCAAAGAGATGTAAACGTGGTTGCTGGAACCATGACACGATCTTTAGATTGTAGAGATACACTGCCATTTACAAACAGACCCGATGATCAGTCATCCCATTCCTGCGATCACGAGTAACACCTCGCATTAGCAACCATCTAAACAAACACATATATTAAACAAATACCATCGTCTTGTTCTGAAGTGTCGTCCTGTCCCCCATGTTGCATATGATCTAAGCCGAACACGTGTTTTGGCCATCTTTGAGGACATTGGAAGCCTGCAAGACGTCACTTCCACACACATCGAGCAGGTGGAATTCCTGAATGATGATGACTTGAGAGTGGTCAGGCTGTGGCTATCGTCAAATCTTGTAAGAAATGTAATTTGGCAGGCCAGAATGGAGTTGTTTGATCTGGGGTTCGTGTTAGCTCAGGATCCTACTGTTTTTAATCCTGACCACACCCAGAGTTTTTTCAAACAATTCTGTTTGTGGCCAGCCAACTAAATCATGCAACACTTACAATAGCACTCACTTTCGTAGTGTGGCTCACACTGAAAATCATGGGCATCTAATTTTTGCACACAAACATAAATCATAACTACCCTTGACCACCCAACATAATTTTGTTTCACTCGCTAGGTGGAATACACGTGGATCTTCTCATCTGTTTGGCAAAAGTGTGAGTTCTCTATTATCTTTCAACATCATAGCTATGCAGGAAACGTGGTTAACTGAACACCCTGTTTGGGATAATTCTTCATCCTGCTAAAATAGCCTCTAGAGGTCGACCGTCATCAGTGTTGTTGGTCACAGTTAAAAACAATAAGGGTTTACGGATTTGTCCCTCTGCTGCCCCAAACCTATATTTACAAATGGTCAACATCACATATTCAGGGGGTGCATTTGCATTGATTTAATAAATACTGCAATCCTGTGGCAATAACAGATGCAAAAAATGTTGCAGACCTAGAACAACTTTTAAATAATGTGCTGCACACATGTGAGATTACAAACACTATCTTGGTTGGTGACCTGAACTGGTCATGTTTGATTTTTCGTAGAGAGACAAAAAAAAAACTCACAGATCAGGTGGCAATCTCTCATGGACGAACGGGAATTGGTGATGTGTAACAGTTCTCTCTCTGGGGAAATTCCGCCTCAGAGCACATGGCAGAGAGCTCTGAGCGAATCTATTATCGATTACATATATGTGGACAAACATACTTTTAATAATGCCGAAGAATTTAAGGTGATCAGGCAGACATATAGTGATCACGAATTGTTAGCATTGCAATGGTCCCATGAGTTTCCAGTCTTGAATATTGCTAGTAAGTGCACTGTTCCTTGCATGACTGTAAACAATGCAGTAACGCAATTCTAAGCACTCATTAGCTCAACTCAATGATAACATCACGAGAGTCACTTTGAATGACATGTGGGTAGGGGAACCATACACAGCGTTTCTACAGCTGTACAAACTTCACTCCAGCACATCAACGCACTCTTATTTTAAGCCCAAACATGAATACGATCCTGAAGTACAAAATCAAAAAGCTTCATTGCGCCGGCAAAAAAAGGCTAGCTTGCCTGTTGCCAACTGTTGAAAAAGCTAAGACTATCAACTCACTAAAATGCAAGTATAGAAATTGGCTCAGATCTCATCGAGCCTATTTGTATCAGTGTGATGGTGAGGCGATGTTGAAAACAATCATTACCAAGAACACATTGCATATTTGGTCACTGATTAATGTGGCCAATCATTCCCGTCAAATGCCTGTTCAAATTAATGGAGTTGATGAGAATGATTGGATCATATATTGCTCAAAGATATATGCACGTCCGTCTCCACTTGTCCTCCAAACCACCTGTGAGAAAGCTACTTATGGTGAGCTGCAACTGTCGCAGGAAGATGTTATGTATTACATCACAAAATCAAGCAGCTCTAGGGCCCCCTGACCCGATTGGCTGAGTAAATTGATGTTTAAACAGCACCCGCAGCTGTGGGATAAAATTCTACATAATATCTTCCTCCAGATTCTAAAGTCTAATGTCATCCCGGTCTCTCGTCTCGTTCAATGATTGTATCAATCTTTAAAGGGGGCGATCGGTCATGTCCTTCCAACTACAGGCCGATTACACTTCTGGATGCACCAGGGAAGATTTTCACACGTTTCATATTGAAAGATTTCAACGAATGGGCCACCGGTTACTCTAAACGTGACCCTTACCAGACTGGTTTCATTGCAGGTATGGCTACATCCATCAATCTATTTACAATCACATCTATCATCTCTCATTTTGCCCTATTAAAGCAGTCACTGTATTTTGTGTTTGTAGATCTACACGCTGCTTTCGATTCAGTCTCTCAAGAGCTTCTGCTCCAGAAACTGCTTCGTGCTGGATGTCTGACTTATATTGTTGCTGTTAGAGATCTCCATACTGACACTAGTATACAGGTCAGATTGTCCGTAGAAGGAAATTACTCATCCTCAATTTGCACATATCGGGGGCTGAGGCAGGGTTATATCCTTGCCTCAGCTCTCTTAAATTTTTTAATCTCTGATATTGGTGAAGCTTTTCAGAACATTCTTGCTGATGCTCCAAAACTGGCATCCAAGCCTATTACAGCTCTCCTCTATGCAGATTACTTGGTGTTAATGTCTAAGACACCCCAGGGGTTACAAAGATTATTGAATGCCCTGTCAACAGATGTGCAAGGAAACCTCCTGAGTATAAACCTTGATAAAACCAAAGTCATGATATGTAACAACAACACAAGAGGCAAAAGAAAAAAAAGTAGATGGTTTTTGCAAGGTACTGAATTGGAGTGTGTTCACCAGTACACCTATTTGGGAATTGTTATTGCTGATCACAGTGATGCTGATGTCTGCTTGCAGACTTTAAAGAACAAGTTAGCTATGTCTGTTTCTCAAGCCCTGGTCATTGAGGCGAAATAAGGAAAGTTCTCAATGGTACCGCCAATTACGTACTACTTGCAAAAAGTGACACCAGTACTTCTGCATGCCTCTGAAACTAAGCCCATTATACCTGAAAACGAATGGTTAAAGTTGGAGGGCAAATTTTGGAGACAAATGTTGCATTTCCCTTGTTGTGTTCCCATAGCTTGGATTAGAAAACAAATTGGGCCTGATTTCTTTACATGCACGGTATCTATGGCAAATGGTAGCGTGGTTCAGGAAGTGTCTTCTAGCTTCTCAATCTTCTATGGTAATAGGATGTTGTCGAAATACATATTTTCATCACAAGATTTGATTATAAGAAGATGGCGATCTCTGGTGATTCAGGTATTGGCGGACGCAGATGTTACGCTTCTGGTCTTGATACAGAATCCAACCAGAGCCAAGACCAAATTGTTCCAGTGGGACTGGATCAAGACCAGATCAAAGTGTCAGTCCTATCGAGACTTTAGGGAGAATCCGTTCCAACATAAAAGATTTAGTGTCCCTGAATCTTACATGTTTAAGTCTCCTTCGGTCACGCATAGATCAGACTTCCTACGATTAAGGTTTAACATTTGGCAAACAAATGATGTTCTCGCTAAACGTAGAATCATCAGCCAGGTAGAGAACTTGCATCGTTTCTGTAAAAATCCAACCCACATTGAAACCTTTTGACACCTGCATCTTAAGTACATCTTAAGGCCAATTTACCCTTTAGTCAAATGCTACGTCTTAAAAGAATCACTTCAGATACTACACGCCTTCAAGACGAATATGACAACATGAAACAAAGATTTATGAAGAGAGGTTTTCCAGGGGAAATATTGGACAAAGCTGTTAAACGAACAGAACCCCTCACACGCACCAATCTTTTGGAAGAACAGGCAAAAAAGGAGACCTCAAGACTAATTCACACTTTAAAATTTTCAATTCAAAGTTACCAGATAAAAGGGATTATCAACAAAAACTGGAGCTCATAAAATCAGACCCAAGCCCACATACATTGTTCCCAGAACCCCCCCATTCTGGCATACAAAAGAGGAAAACATTTTAAGGACAGCCTCATCAGAGCGGAGAAAACAAAAAGACCTAACCAAACTACATTGAGGAAACAAAAAAATGGCACACACCCGTGCCTGAATTGTCAACATTTTGCAAATATCATCAAAGGTGATCACATTAGACACCCCACTAGTGGAAAAAGGTGCTCCTAAAAGATTTCTCCACATGTGAAAGCAAGAATGAGGTATATGCACTCAGATGACCACGCTGCAAATACTATGTTGGAAAGACCATCCGGAAAGCAAAGGAGCGGTGGACGGAACAGAAGTCCAACATCAGAACATTTAACAACAAATCCCCAGTGTTTAGACACTTCAAGGAAAATGGACACAACATCACCCAACTAAGATGGGTAATTTTAGAAGTGATCCATCTGCTACCAAGATGAGGAGATCGGCCCGGAGAGAACTCTATTGGATACATAAACTTGATGCAGTAACACCCCATGGACTAAATGAGGAGTGTTATTTAGGTAAATTTATCTAATAATTGACAACTTCTAACATCCCCTTGGTAAATATAAACCATACATTGAGTCCAGGGTATCTGCTTGTTACATATTGACAACTCACCAGTATAACCTTATACCTTTCAGATTGTGAATTCATTTTCATGAGACAGACTTTATTTTGAACACTATTGCCACTACAGATGTTTAACACCAATGGGACAACCTATTCCTTAAGGTTTAATCTTCATCTAAATGCATTTTGTCCATCAATCATTGCATATGGAAATTGTACCATAAAGATTGTGATTCTCACACAAATGATAGATAACCACATGATGTGACACACTATTTGTTGCCTTACCAAAACATACCCTGAGGGTATGCTTCGCACTCAGTAATGATTGTTATGGTGAACAGATTGTGAACTCCCCTTACAAGACAAATTATACCTTGAGGGTATGCTCCATACTCAGTAATTATTGCAATAGTTAACAGATTGTGAACTCCCCCTATGAGACAGATCATACATATGAGGTACATATTTTTTGTTCCTATAGACATAATGTACAATTTTTGAGTAACCTCCTGGTAATACCAAATTAATACGTGGATCATTACCTCCTATAGGAAATCCGGAATACATGTGAAAACCCCTGAATATACCATACGTAATACTTTTACGACCTTTACGGCCTCTGTTACTAACAGTGCAGACTATTGGTCTGCGGCAAGAAGTGCGATTAGGACCTTCTATTAACATACTGCTCTTTATATATAAAAGCTCTAGGTAGATAACTACCTCCAAACATTGTCACAGCTGTATCCTATAATTAACTAGCCAAACCCTTGGTCATTTACATATGAGGCTAGTTGCCCTATGTACATGTTGTATGCTGACGTACACAGCAACAAATTTAAAACATTTTTTTTATTTAACTAATTTTATTCTATATAGACAGAACATTTCTGGATTTACAACAGTCTCCAGTATGCGTATACTTCACAATCAGATCATTGTGGAACTTAATTCGTTCCCAACCAATCTCAGACTCTGTAAAGCGTCATGAACACGTAACGCCTTTGTTTACAAACATGATGTCACTCACGGCAAGAACGTGATGACGTCATAATCAAACACAGCATATTTAGTCAGCCATTTCTTTTCATTGACCAAATCCTCTCTGTGTTCATGATGATGCACGCACATCCTCGCTGGACCCACAAGTAAGTAGCTACTATGAGACCTCAATAATCTCTAGAGATCTTTCTTTGGAATTTATAATGACTACTCCCCTTCTTTATAAGGATCTTTAATTACACAAACAACATCAGGCTTGGGACAATTCCTGGCATCTTGTGTGCTTATTGAACATGCTCACTTATATAACCCGCCAGTACTACAGAAGCCTCATCCACTTGGGTGATTGACAACTTCTTTTTTCCCCAAGTAAGTACAAAGGCTTACTTGTAAAGTTATATTGCATTAATTTCAGGTATTAGCGGCCCGATATCTAAATGTCTCCTTATTATTTAGAGACAACAAGGAAAAACCAACCACTGTCACGTTTGGGCAATCCTTGGCATGTTGTGTGCCTGTTGAACGTATTCACTGAAACAACCCGCCAGTACAAAAGAAGCGCCATCCGCTTGGGTAATTGACCCCAAGTACTAAGGCTGACTCCAAACATTTTTATTGCATTATTTTCAGGTATTAGGATCTTAATATCCAATAAGTTTCCTTATTATTTAGAGCTAACAAGGATGAGCTAACCAGCATCTCTAAGTGCCCTCCATTCTCCTAAAACACCATTCTGAAAAAATCAGATTTTCCACACCGGCCAGCATTGGAATACTGTTGACAGTACGATTCTTTTGATCTTTTCAAAATTATAAATTCTTTCACCAGTGACAGAGTAACATCCCTTTAATACCTGGTTACCTCTTTTTTACCATATTTATAGATACGTGCTTCATTTTTTGGATATGGACACACATGAAATAAGTCCAATTACAGTATGAGAGAGAGTCATTATCTTCTGACCAGAAAAATTGACAGGGTAAGAGCAACAATGTTAATGCCTCAAACTCAGATTTTAAAACTCTACGGACATGTGTTCCATTGTTTTTACCAGTACAGATCAGTGAATCCCCACAGAGAACATCCTTATATGTGAATATTCAATTTTTTTCATTTATTATGACATTTCCACGCAATGATTGCGATATCAATTGAGAGGTTATAGCGGAAACTATCTTTCTATTCCTTCAAAAATTTGGACATAGCAGTGCAACACTGTAATCTGCATATTAAGATGAACTCTTTGTTTTGAGCATATAAAACAGTTTAATTATGGATTGTTATTATTTGATATTTGTTCTTTGTTGAATCCTATATGATTGTTACATAATTCTGCACAGATTACTCAAAAAAGTATATAATCTAATTGAAATTTATGTCTGATTGTTTTTTAAACAGATTTAAAGTCTGACTAAATTAATCAGCCGCTGAAGAAGAAAATTAACCTCGAAACGTGTTGGGCAACCTCCTTTTATGGATCAATAAATCTTTGTTTAAAAGTCTAATCCCTTGTTTGCAAGCTTAACTTATTATAATATTTTCATGTATGCATTTCTTACATAGTGTGGTGTATAAGAATTATGCTGACTACTTCCTTCTAAAAAAAACCTGAAATGTTAAAGATAGATTCTGAAATCATTTGGCTTATTAGGCCATAAATAGTGTGCAGGGGATGGGAGTTCTCTAATTGGGAACATTAACTTGCTGCAATCTAACACACAACCCATATGCCAGGGTTGTTTTTCTTCTCCCCCACACCTTGAATTGCATTTACTTCTTATTCTAACCTTGAATTATCACATCATCTAATGTCTAAATACACCAGGAGTGCAAGGTGTCACCTTCCTTTGGATGGAACAATTAGCACAAAGAAATGTAAAATGTATGTCCTTAATGTCAACCCTAGCAAGCTGTGTACAATTCAATGAAACAATGTTGAAAAAAGAAATACAACCAATAGTACAAATTTACTCCAGACACAAACTAGACATGCACGGTATGACAGTACCTTTGTGTCAACAAGCCACAGCACGATTAAATAGCTTAGAAAATTCTATCTCCAACACAGCTGGTTTGGAGAAAATGTTAAGATTGTGTTTAAACTGTAGAGTAATGCTGATGAGTAACCTTGACGTGGAGCAAGGTTTAGTTAATGGAGCACTTGGCACAGTTGTTGGCTTCCAGACATACCCAAGTGATAACAACATTCATTTTGTCAACATCCACTTTGGCAAACTTTCAGAAGTTAAAAGGATAGGACACTCAATAGCCCGATTCCTTCTTTTCAAAGACATGTATGTACGCAGAGAACAGTTTTCTCTGTCTTTAGCATAGGGCATCACTATTCATAAATCACAAGGTCTAACCCTAGATCAAGTATTGATTGACATTGGCACCACAGTCTTTAAAGAAGGCATGAGTTAAGTAGCACTTTCATGCCTACATACACTTGAAGGACTATTTATAATCAATTTAATTTTCATGCAACCAAAGTCAAAGCTGACATTCCTTGCATTGTAAAGTACAACAGACTACGTGCCCTCTGCACACCCCATCTCAAAATGTACCCTGTTCCTCAAAAAAGCAAACTTTGTAAAAGGAAACTAGACCTAACACAAGTTATACGTGACCTCCCAACAGTACGACCAAAGAAATTGAAAGCAGCTGCTACTCCATCAATTACCACAACCATAGAAGTATGCAATGAAAAGGTAAATGCATACACAACTGCAGAAAGAAAGAGAAGTACCTCTTCAAAACAAACATGTGGACTTCCATCAAATGACTCGGACACAGAACTATCTGGTCCATTCAAATTTTCCAACACAACTGGTGGAAATTGCTATGCAAATGTTGCAATCAATGTCCTTTTCCAATTGCCACCAATTGTTGAAAACATTTACTTAATCAGTGCAGACAAGTTGTGTTTGCAAATGCTACTCCTTCATAGGAATGCAACAAACAATCCTGACACCATTTACAGTGTCTCAGGAATAAGGCAGGAATTGGACTACTGTGCAGCAATGGTGAGATTTACTATAAACACACAGGAAGATCCACAAGAATTTCTAATGTACATACTGCAAGTATTGGAAAGCAAAAACATACCTATAAATGAACCAGATTTCATACATGTGGAAACATTGGAAACATACATGCACTCTCTGCAGTCCTGTGGAGCAGGAACAAGTCCCTAACTAGCCCTTTGTGTATATATCTATACCTAACAGTGAATCGATTCCATTTCAACAGCTAGTACAAAATGTAAACCTATATTCAGGTCTATTCATGGAATTAATGTGCGCTGAAAATTCTGCGCAAGCGTGCGAATCGCAGCGCAAGTGCGAAAATCACAGCAAAACCCATGCACATCGATTCATGGAAGTCTGTGCGCATGTAAATCCATGGATGTGCGCAGAAATCCTGCGTGGCGCACGCGGGTGCACATTTCACCAAACAGCGTGCGCTATGCACACAGCGAAAGCGCACATAGCGTGGCGCACACAACAAAAGTAGGCAGAACACGGGGCGTAACAGGCGGAATGGGGAACAACGCGTGAAAACGTGGGCGTTACGGGGGAAGTACAGGAGGCAAATGCGCAGAACGCCCACAGCGCGCCTACAACACGTATTCATGGAATCGAACAGGGCTAATGCGTGCGTCAAAAAAGACGCGCTAATCCGGAAACACGTACGCCAGCAGGAAGCAGGCGTACGCAGACCCGCACAGAATAAAAGTACGCGCAAACAACAAACAAGCTCAGACGCTACGATGAATATACCGTTCCTCGCAGCAGTGGTCGTGGGATACCGCAGGAGGAGGAGGAGGATAGTCAGGGCCAGACGTTTCACACCCAGGACCAGCCTTTTTGGGATGCCTGATGACCAGGTGTATGGGAGGTACAGGTTTCCACCTCACATAATACTCCACCTGGTGAGTGAGTGGGAGGATGACCATCACCCACCCTGTGCTCCCAAGCACTGAGCCCCTTGGAAAAGGTGCTCAATGTACTGCACTTCTTGGCTACTGGGTCATTTCAGCGGACAAGTGCCATAGTGGGGGGTCACAGGCCACGCAGTCACGCTGCCTACACCAGGTCTTGGCCATCATGACTGCACGGCCATCAGTCCGCAGGCACATATACCTGCCCAGAACACCTGCAGAAAGGCAGGCTGTTGTCCAGGATTTTTTCGGGGTGGCACACTTCCCCAAAGTGCTAGGTGCCATTGATTGCACCCATGTGGCTCTATGTCCTCCCAGGATATCAGAGCACATCTATAGAAACCGCAAGCACTGGGATTCCATCAACGTGCAGATGGTATGTGATACCAAGGGAATCATCACCTCAGTATATGCCAACTATCCAGGGTCCACCCATGACAGTTTCATATACAGAATGTCAACCCTAAACCGGGACCTAGAAGCTGGGCGGCATGGCGATACATGGCTGCTTGGTGAGTATAAATGCCACTGCACATGCATGCATGTCAGATACTGAGTAATGTCACAACCCCACTAATGATACCCATACATGGCAATATTCAGACGCACCCGGGAGGGAGATTTCCACAGGGAAATCGGGAAACACACATTTCCCCATAGGAATGCATTGGGGCTATAGTTATTTTAGGTGGGAGACCGTGAAAAATAGCAATATTTTTCAGTGAAAAATCGGGAGTCTCCCGCCTAAATCGGGAGGGTTGGCAAGTATGGATACCCATCATCACCTCCCCAGGGGACAGTGCCTACCCTCTGAGCACCCACATTGATGACGCCAATTCGGAACCCCACCACACCACCCGAGGTAAGATACAACACAGCCCATATTGCAACCCGGGGCATAGTGGAGCGCACATTCGGAGTGCTCAAGTCACGCTTTCACTCGCTTGACCATTCTGGTGGCCAGCTGCTATACGCTTCCCCAGTAGTGTGCAGGATCATAGTGGCAGCATGTGTCCTGAACAATGTTGCAACACGCCGGGGCCTGCCGGTGGACATGGTGGTGCCCCCACATCCCCAACCACATGCACGGCTGCTGTGCATGGGAGGGGAAAGGGCACGTGGTGAGGCAGCCCGTACGCAGATGGTGGCTAATTGATTCACCTAAAATCACACCCCTGTGGAGTCTGTGGAGTGCACACAGCCCTGGCACATACCAGCTGACAATCAATGATCATGACATAAGGGACAGTCAAATGTCACAACCATCCCAGCCTGAGATTGGTCACCTGGAAGTGTTACATTGTGTGCATCCCTACCTACCGAAAGACAACCAATGCTGTGTCATTAAAGGACATACATTCATGCAGAATGAATGACTACCACCTAGCAAAATACAACATGAAAATAACGCCATGTCACCCAACCCCTACCCATCTCCACCACCCAACACACCATGGCATGTCGTGCAATGTGAAAGCAAACAAAGCAATGCACAAGACCTGACACAAGTGTCACAAAGTGCACTGTCCCAAATGGAAACAGCCCACAGACAATATTCTCCCAGTAATCAATAACAAACAGCACACATGACCAAATACTTACCACCAACACAATACAGCAACACAGCATGAAACATTGCAAAAACATGACAGTACAAAGTCAAAGTAGTGCAAGTTTTACAACCTGAATAAGCCATCACATCGACCCCTTCCAACTGTAGAGTGTTGCTGCCACGCAAATGTGTCAGTGTACTGCATACAACATGAACTCCATCTGCAAAGGAGACGGCCTTGTGAAGACATGAAGAAGGTACCTGCGAATTTTGAGGAAGACATGGATGCACAAGCACATATCAATACACCATGCAGTGTTCAATGCAACAACAATACCGACTAGGGATGTCCACACAGTATTGACTACAGATGGCCCACACAGCTCATGGGAGCCCAATGTCACAGTGTAAGTCACTGTCACTTGGTCACACCCTTTGCAAGCCCATGGAAACGGGAAGCAGGAGGGGTGTGTGTGTCACAAACCCAAGCATCTAACCCAAACTCAGGACAAGCCTGCATGTGCCCGGCCGGAATACACAGTGGATGCCCACGGGAGCCACACAAGGCAACACACTGTAAAAAATGTTTTACAAAATTAAAAAAAATGGCCATGTGGGGGTCAGGGGGGGAGGCCACCCAGGAGGTTCAAGGACAGGGTGCACACCAACACCCACCTGCGTGGATGTTGCAAAAAAAAAATACCTCCATGGGCTCATGGCCTGCACGGCTATGCCATTGTGGGAGAACTGCTGTCGGTCTATTCACCCTCTGCTGCTGCATCAAGAGGTGGTGGTGCTATGGGAGGCAGTCCACGCAAAGCCCTGGTATGGTCCTCCATGGCAGCAAGCATGCGGATCTGGAAGGTCTGATTCTGGAGGATGATAGTGCGGAGATCCCCATGCAGCACCTCATGGGTTGCCTGCATTTCTGCACACATGGTCTTGCGTGATGCCCGGATCTCCTCACGGGTTGCCTGCAGCTCAGCTGAGAGCGAACGTGTGAGCTGCTCCAGCTGCTGTTCTGCCCTAAAATTTTGGGAAGCCTCACGTTCAAGCAGAGTCTCCCTGACGTTATGGAGTTCTACCCTCAGGGCTTCCCTGTGGCCCTGTGACTCTATTGATATGGCTTCGCGCAGAGTCTCCAGTGCTACCCGTCAGTCCCTGTTGGACGCCAACATTTCTTCCCTGTGTGATTGGCAAATGGAGTCTGTTGCCTGCTGTTGTTGCTCCATCTGCCTTTCAGGGGGGATAATGGAAGTGGCCACTCTCTCCATTGCCTGAGCCATCATGTCAACTGATGCTGCCTGTTGGGTTGCCATACCGTACATGGAGTTTTCCCATACAGTATTGCCTGGTGGTGCACGGCCACCGCGTCGGCGGACACCACACCCGTTTGGGGAAAGGCGATCTGCACCTTGCTGTGCTGGCACTGCCTGAGGCTGCAGGACTGCATTCCCCCTCTGATCTGCTGGCCCAGGAACAGGATCAGATGTTGTGGAGTGTGACCCTGCATCCGTAACCACCAAAGGCGGACCTACCAACACTGACATCCCTATAGAGGGTCCTACCCCTGGTGCAGGTGGGTTGGACAGAACAGAATCCCTGCCAGAAGCACTCACCTGTGACAGCACGTAAGTCTCATCATCCGATTCAGCACCTGAATGGAGGTCTGGGGAGGTGCACCCAGAGACGCCCCTGGACAGTATGGTCTGCAGTAACAAAGGGTTTTCACCCACCACCACACCACGTCATCCACTGGTGCCCTGTCGTGGCTGAGATCCCTCCTGGGTCTGCATCATCTCCTCAACCTCACCAGCATCAAGTGCGTCATCACCTGCAAAAACATGAAATACAACAAATGGAAACAGGCATGAGCACCATAGCACACACATAGGCCTGACAAGACAGAGATGCTGTACATGATTTACACATGTCCCACATGACTATAACTCTGGCATGCATGCACTGTCAATGATTTGGAAGGGGAGGCAGAAAGCAGACACTGAGGACACCAAGATTGAAAAGCAACACACTTGCTGCATGGTGGGTAGCACTGGCATCACACATTAGCCTGTGATTGGCATGTTCAATACACATACATGACACATGCCAGCACACAGGTGGCATGTAGCATAGCCATGGTACATTAGACAACTACAGCGATATGTCAGTGAATGAGTACTGTCACCCATCCATGTGAGATGGACATGATGAGATGACAAATCCTAAATAGTGTGGCAAAATATTCATGTGCCACACACTGCAACACATCCAGTGTACAATAATACAGTGATTGTAGGCAGATGTACACATCAATGGTTGGTCACTTTAACATGACAGGAAACAACTATCATGTTCCACATGCAAACAGGCACTAAAAATAAATGTGAGCAGGCCAATACTTTATCGGTCTGAATGGTCTAATCATTCACATAACCAGGTAACAAATGTGGCCCAATTTGTGGTGTAATCAATGACAGAATCATGTCACATATGTGGCATTAGGGCTGAAAAATGCGTAGCAAAAATGGGAGAATTGAAACAATCAGCCTGAATGAACACTGAAAAAATCTGAACAATGGTGTTGCAAGATGATAGTTCAAGGGCAACTGCAGTAATGTGGCGCTAATTGGCTGCTGTGGGCAGACGGCATACTGTCATACCCAATTCCAAAGCACGTGAATGTATTGGAGGAAGCACATGGGTGACCCATACCACTCTGGAGTACACACCCTGACCTGGCACTCAATCAGAACCTGTCACCCAAACAAAATACACATGGATTACACACACATGCATGGGCACTCACCGGACAATGCGTCGTAATCAGGTAGGTCTCCCACACCTTGGATCTGTTCCTCTGTGATGAAGGTTCCAGCAACAGACTCATGTTCAGTGAGTTGGTTGTCCTCTGGTGGAGACCCACCGCCAGTCACCAGAGTAGAGGCATGATTTGAGGCTAGCTTGTTCTTTGCTCTGCATTTCAGGTCATTCCACCGCTTGTAGCAATCATCAGCTGTGTGCCTCACAAATCCAAGGGCACTAATGTGGTCCGTGATGGTCTGCCAGTGTGCCCTACGTTGACCAGGTGTGGTCTTGCACCCTGCAGTCACCACCATTTCGCGGCTATGTTCCAACACATAGGCCACAAGTGCATCAAGTTCGGCGTCATTAAAGCTAGGCTTCCTTGACGTGCCGGAGTGTATAGCCGTGTCTGGGGTCTCAGCCTGTAGTGCCCGAGCACCCTTCTTCTTCTTTTTCAAAGGTGGTGCAGATCCTGAGTGGCTTACGCCGCTCTGGTCAGTAGGGGCAGAAGCGCCAGTGGACTGTGTACTAGGAGTGTGCGAAGGCATAATGACCATAGGTCCTGGTGCAAGCATTGGCTGCAGGGTGATGTTGGCAAGGGCAACGTCGGTTTGATGGACATGGACCGACACTGTCCCAGTTGGGAGACTCAGAGCTGGGGTGGATAGAGCTGCAGCTGCCCCTGCAGCTTCCCCACCCTGCCTACTTGGGGCAGCAGATGACATTGCTGCCCCAGATCCACGTGGCCTGGTGACACCAACTTGCACCACCACACGTGGCTTAGACTTGCTGACCTGGAAGTCAGCCTGGGAGTCTTCCTGTGCCTGTTCAGGTGCCACAATGGGCCGCTCCAACAAGGGCTGAGCTGGGATGGTGTCAGCTACATTTCCCACAACCATGGGAGGGGTGGGGCATGGGTGTCCCCGATTGGTCCTCCACACATGGGGGTCTAGGGGCACCCTGCAAATCCTGGCCACGTCCCCTACTGCGCCCACCATGCCCACCTTTTGAAGGTCGGCCACCTTTGCCTCCCTTACCGCTTGGTCGCCTCCCAACCATGTCATTGATGTTGTTTTGCGAATGGGAGTAGCAGTAAACTATTGCCCTGGGCAATTGGGGGTGAAAGGGGTAGGGTACTAGATGGAATTTGTACCCTAGTGCTCTAGCAAGGCTGTCTGTGACCCCTGGGGGAAGATGACGAGTCACGCAACGCACAGGCACCCCGAAAACAAAAATGAACATGCACGCAACCCCTCGTAGACCACGTGCGTGGAAAAATGAACCCGCACTACGCTGTGGCACCCAGAAACACAAAAATAAGTGTACGCGTAATACACGCAGCCTACAATGACCTCTGAAGGGGTACGCGACACACGGGGCAAGCACAGTTGGTAAATACGTGCGCGACTCACCGTATGCCTGGAAAAAGAATGTGAAAAAGACGCGTGTGTGCGCGTTGGCAACACCCCTGCCAATAGAAGAATTGTACTCTGTCTGAGGAAACAGGACAAAAGAAGAAGTGAATGCTGTTTGAGGAAACAGGACCAACAAAAAAATTGAACGCTGTCAGAGGTAACAGGGAGTACTAACTTGAAACACTGTCAAGTAATCGCATGTGAACCGACAAGAAGTACAAAATTCACCCACTCGCTCTCCACGAAAAGCATGTACAAGTAAATGGCGTCCTACACGTACCTTTTAAACCGGCCCACACGTACAACGTCACTTACGCGTGTACGCGCTAAGGCCCTTTCCTCCAATTACACGAGCTGACACTCAGACGTGCAGTTTTTGCACGTGTACGATGAACATGCACCCGTGTTGAGGGAAACGCCCTTGCACGTCACGTCACAGACGCGATCACGTGCTAAAGGGCCTTTGGTCCAATGAATTCGCATGCGTGCGGTGTATTCACGTGCTGATTCACTATGCACCCGTCACGAGGGAAACACCCGCGCGTGTAACGTCGCAGATGCGCTTACGCGCTAATACCCTTTCCTCGAATTACACGCTGACTTGCAATTTTTTCACGTGCCAAATCACTCCGTATCAAGCTGGCCACGCGACAACACACGGAAGACCACTCTCCTGCCCAGAAGGCCAAATTACTGCCCCCAAGAGCCCCGAGCATGCTCCCACCTGCCATCTGCTGCTGCCTGCCTGACTGCTGCCCACATGCCCTGCTATTTGCTGCCTGCATGTCAGCCAGGGGTGAAGTTGCTGTGACCACTCCTGCTGGAACTGAAGACTCCCGGCTGGGATACCATCGCTCCACAGCCCAGCCCCAGGACCCAATTGCCCACCCACACCTGCCTCTGGGGTTGCCATGTCGGGCACAACACCATCTGGCACCACTGGCAACCCCCAGCCAGAAAGGCAGAGGGCCACCAGCTTCAGTGCCAGGGAAGTTGGTGTCCTGGTGGAGCAAGTCGTGGGGCAGTATGATGCCCTCTTTGGAAGTTTGCACGTTGACTATGCAGGACGGACCAGGATCTGGATGGACATCGTGACTGCCATCAACGAGGAGGGGGTGGCAGCCCGCGACATCAAACATGTCAAGAAATGCTGGGAGGACTTCAGGTCCAGGACCCTCGACAAGGCCCAGCGCCTCTTGAAGACAGCGGATGCCAAGGAGCGTCGTGGCCACCTGTCCGACCACCATATGAGGGTCCTGGAACGCATAAGCCCAGCGATCCACGTCCAGGTCCTTGAGAGACAGACCCGTCTGGAGTCGAGCGATAAGTGTACATGCATACTGGTTGGACGCTGTGCGTGGCGTGGCGTGCCAGTAGTGTGCAGGTTGCACATGTGTTTCTCTAGGGCCATGTATGATGTGTATGTACAGGGGCGTGAGGCTGACACATGCGAGTCCTCTCATGTGTCAGACACATGGATGGTGTATGTGTGGATAAGCATGCAGGCCAAATGCAGATGTGGGAGCACACATGTTTGAATTACTGTGTATGTACGTTGGCATGGTTGTGGAGTCACACATGGATGTTGGTTCCAGCTGCATGTATCTGCACTGTGTACATGTGCATGTGTGTGTATTTGACAAGTGTGCAACTGTGATGCAACATGGATGCATGTGGCACTGACATGTAGAAGGCTGAATGCCAGATGTGACATGGATGGCGATCTCATCACTCTGACAGTTGGTGGACATGTACACATGCATGTAAGTGTGTTGGTGTGTGTGCATGTGTTGTGTGCTCCCCGTGTTTCATGTGACGTCAGGCTCACCTTCGGATGCTGATGCTGTTGTATGTGTATGGATGGTGCTGCCTGGTGCAATATTGCTGTTGAATTGCTCATGTGTGTGAGTAGAAATTACATGTGTGTTAGGGAGTGTGATGTCATGTCTGAAGTTTGACACTGCCACTCATGTGCAACTGTCATGTGTGTATCAGTCCATAGTACAGTGCCCTGATGCCTGTGTTCTATCTCTCCCTGTCTGCAGCGTCAACTGATGAAGAGGGCGGAGAGGGTGCTGTGGAGCAAAGTGGCAGGGATCGCACCACCAGCCGGAGACGCAAGGCCCGGCTCCCCTCCCAGATTGTCATCTCTTCGGGGAGTGAGGAGTCTGGTGCCACGTCCCAGGCCGCAGCTGCCGAGGGTAGGTCCAAGAGGCGCAGGTTGGAGATGGACTCCTCGGCAGCAGAAGGGGCAGCTGAGACCCCACAGGGTCCGACGGACGAAGATGTCATGGAGTCATCCAGGTTGGTGGGGGGTTTGGAGGAGGAGGAGGCTGTGGAAGGGACACACACGGGGTCTGGAGGTGGGGAGTCCACTGGTGCCAGTGGTGCAGTGCAGGGGCAGCGACAGGAGGCAGCACAGGCCGCCGCGGAGGTGCCTGTGTGTAATCCTGTCCCTGATCCTGTGACTGCATCATCCGGCACCAGCAGGGATACCTACGTCCAGACCCGTTTTCAGGGAGGGGATGGGTGCACAACAACTGGCCTTCCTCTCCCTGCAGACGTGGCTATCCGGGACCGGGTTGAGCCTGTCCTGGCTGGGATAGCGTTGCGTCAACGGGGCATGGGAGGTGACCTGCAGTGTTTTCGTGAAGACACTGCACATCATCTTGGATGCCTCTTTGACCGCGTTGACCTACTGGGACAGGTCACCAGTGCTGGATTCCTCCGTGTGCTGGACCTTCTTGCGACCCCCTCCTCACCTGAACCCCCTATGCGCCATTCGTTCTCCATGCCATCTTCCCACCCATGTATCACCTGGGTACCCTGTGGAGCTGCCTCTGACCCAGCGGCCAGGCTGGTGGAGGACACATCCCTGCCACAATCGGGAGTCGGAAGTCCGGCAGGGGTGGCCACCACGACAACTGCACCCCAGCCGGAGGAGGACGTGTAGGCAGCAAGAGCCAGGGCGCAGGCACAGCAGCAGCAGCAACATGGTAGGAGCAATGATGGCTCTGGGCCTTCAATATCGGAGTGGCAGGCATCAGCCAGAGGGCAGGAGGACCCAGGATTGCAAGTGTCTTCCGTGTGGCAGTGGTTGGGCCACGCCATAGATGCGGAGCAGCAGCGGGCGGAAGAGGCATGGCTCACAATGGTCAGGGCGAAGAACTCCATGCAGAGACACTGAGGCGGGCCGAGTGCCTCGAGGCAATTCGCAGGGAGTTGAAGGTCAACATGTCATCATCCCTGTGAACCCTCGGGGCCATGGAAGAGGACCGCCTCCAGGCCACTGAGCGGGAGTTCGATGATGCCCTAGCCCGGGACATCAAAAAGCGAGCCGTCGGACTAGCCCGCTGCCATTGTAAATAGTTAGTTAGTTAGTGTTAGTTTCATTTTGGTTTTCATTTTTGTTTGGGGCGCTTGGACAATACCCCACATTTTTGTATATAGTTCTTCATTAGTTAGTGTATTTTTGTAGGTTTAATTTGGACAGTTGGGCTCATGGACCCAGGATTTCTTCTAAATAGTTGGAGTGTGGATTTGTCTGCATTTTTTTTTTTGATTTTTCCATGGAGCAATGGATTTTACTTTTTCATTTCTGTTTGGATTTGCTTTGTTGGAAGGAGACTTTGGAGACATTTTTGATTTCATATATTTTGGATTCTGATTTCCTTTTTTTATCATTATGTGACATTCTGCATTGTTTTCCTTATGTACATTGTTTGGTCTTTGAATTTCTTTCACCACATTTTTTTTTCAATACATTTGTTCCCGTACTTCAATGTGTGGTATTCTCTCATTGGTTTCATGCATGTCACGATGTGGGTTTTCACATTCACTGGCACCCATTGTGTGTGTGACGAACATGTGTTGATGTACATAAATGCATTTGGGTTGTTTCATGTAATGGGCATTTCAATGTGGGGTGTATGTTATGTTTGGTTGTTTATTTGGGCAGGGGTGGCGTGCCGTGGGATTTTGGTGGCCATGAGGGCCATGATTGTGGGTCATGTTGACATGTTGGGGGGGACATGAGTGGGGGCCAGCTGGCAGGTGCCCCTCACTGCTGGGGGGTGGGGGTGCAGGGGGACATGAGTGGTGGCCTGCTGGCAGGTAGCCCTCACTGCTGGGGGGTGGGGGTGCAGGGGGACATGAGTGGGACATGAGTGGGGGCCTGCAGGCAGGTGCCCCTCACTACTGGGGGTGGGGGTGCAGGGGGACATGAGTGGGACATTAGTGGGGGCCTGCGGGCAGGTGCCCCTCACTACTGGGGGTGGGGGTGCAGGGGGACATGAGTGGGGCCTGCTGGCAGGTGGCCCTCACTGCTGGGGGGTGGGGGTGCAGGGGGACATGAGTGGGGGCCTGCTGGCAGGTGCCCCTCACTGCTGGGGGGTGGGGGTGCAGGGGGACATGAGTGGGGGCCTGCTGGCAGGTGCCCCTCACTGCTGGGGGGTGGGGGTACTGGGAGACATGAGTTGGTGATCATATTGCAAGGTGACATGTTGCTTGGCTGGGGGGCATGCCCATGGTGGATGGGCTGCCTGAGGGACATGACCAGGGGTGCAGGGTAGTCCCCTGTGGGGTGGGCTGCCTGCAGGGGCCATGGAGGGGGTAGAGGGGACACCTGGGAGGACCCACACTGCCAATTCATGTGTGGGACTCCCCGCGCACCGCACTGGATACACGTACCCCGCCATGACAGCGAAATCGCATCTGAAACTTCACGGACACCCCCGAAATACACGTACCCCGCTCTGACAGCAAAATCGCGTGTTAAACTTCCCGCGAACCCCAGTAATACACGTACACCACTCGCACAGGGCCTATCGCGTGTGAAACTCCCCGCGCACCCCAGTAATACACGTACCCCGCTCGCACAGGGCCAATCGCGTGTGAGACTTTCCACGCACCCCTGAAATACATGGACCCCGCTCGCACAGGGCCAATCGCGTGTGAAACATCCCGCGCACCCCCGAAATACACGTACACTGCTCGCACAGGGCCAATCGCGTGTGAAACTTCCTGCGCACCCCCGAAATACACGTACCCCGCTCGCACAGGGCCAATGGCGTGTGATACTTCCTGCGCACCCCCAAAATACACGTACCATGCTCGCACAGGGCCAATCGCGTGTGAAACTTCCCGCTCACCCCCGAAATAGACGTACCACACTCACACAGGGCCAATCACGTGTGAAACTTCCCGTGCACCCCGAAATACACGTACCACGCTTGCACAGGGCAAATAACGTGTGAAACTCCCCGCAAACCCCAGTAATACACGTACCCTGTTCGCACAGGGCCAATCGCGTGTGAAACTCCTCACACACCCACGAAATACACGTACCACGCTCGCACAGGGCCAATCGCGTGTGAAACTCACCGCGAACCCCAGTAATACACGTACCACGCTTGCACAGGGCCAATCGCATGTGAAACTCCCCGCGCCGGGGTGTACATGTATTCGGAGGGGTGCGGCGCGGGGAGTTTTACAGGCGTTTTCGTGGTTGGGGGGCTGTGTGCTGGTCCAATGGCCTGTGCGCCATGTACGGGATTTGTGCGCTGTGCATGGCGCGCAGGGAGGGGTTGGGGGCGTAACTGGCGCTGCTGCAGGGTCGCTGCGCCACTCTGCCCCACGGCTGGTTTTGGATGTTGAAATCCATGAATACGCTGTGCGCGGAAATGGATTTTAGTGCACGCGGCTGGCGTAGACTGTCGCACGCGTACACTGTGCGCCAGCCGCGTGCACCACTTGCGCGCTGGATTCTATGAATTACCCCAATTATGTACTACTTGCAATTCAGACAATCGTTGCACCTTACAGATACAATCACATAGCCAATACGTAATATTAATGCTTTTACGATACAAGGCAGATGGTACCAAAAACAACTGCACGCTTACTAGCTTCACACACAGACAAGTATCACTTGGCAAGAAAACCTTCACAACAGTAGGTATAATCTACCACGCGGGCGCCACAACCAGTGCAGGTCACTATACTGCAAACATTAAAAAGAAATGTGGGTGGTTTAAATGCAATGATACTTCCATTACTCTAAAGCAGAGATTACCAGCAAATCTTGCAAATGCCTACTTAATACTCTTGAAACCAAAATGTACTCGCTGATCTACAAAGGTAGCATAGCCTACTGCCCAATACTCAACAACAGATATGTAACTGCAAACGAAAAATAAACTACCGCCCTGTAAAACTAGAACAACTTAGCATACACCAACTGCCCATGAGGACATCAGTTGCGCTGCTATAGAGTTTTTTCCCCAATTACCCAATGATTATAGTCACAGAAACAACTGTAGAAAGTACATACTAATATTGTTTCAACCATATTACTTAAAAAGAAAAGTACTGAGTATGAGGGTCTACAAACTGTCCTCAATGACCTGTGAAATGACCAACTGTTAGAATAAGGCAACAGCTGTCTAACAATGCCCATACCACTGCAATCAATACTCAACTGAAAATGGACACTGCCAACAAGAATGAAGGTGCTTGAACACATACCCTGGAAAACTGTGAAACTGTAAACAGTTACAATACGCCAACTGGTATGTAACTGCAACCACAATACTGCAATATTACTTCCCAGTTCTACACAATTTCAAATCCACCAGCAAAATGAAAGCTCTTCTGAGGAAACCCTTCAACACTTATTAAGTATAAACAACCAGAACACACCAAGTGGTATCTTTCTGCACCTGCAGTACTACAATGTTACTTCCAGCAGGCAAACGGCCAAAATCAACCTTCAGCAATCACAGTCCTACAAACCTACCCTCAACAACATTCAAACTACCAACAGTTAGAATACGCCAACAGGTATCTAACTGCCCCCACAATCCTGCAATATTAGTTTCCAATACTATACTACTTAGAAAACAACATCAATCAAACGCACAAACATAGACTTACCGCTAAATAAAGGAAACAGATAAACAGTTAGAATATGCCAACTGGTATCTAACTGCAACCATAGTACCACCACTTCCAAAAGGAACATCATACACCATTTCAATTCCTCCTACTGCAACAGTGTTTATAACAGCAACACCACACAGATATGCACCTTAAACATTCCTGTAAGTAGTGCACACAACAATGAAACAGAGTGTGCCACATAACAACAAATGAATGTAGAAGTTTTTTTTTGTTAATCCTGAATGGATTTATTTTCCCACAGACCCAATGAATATGCAAACAAACACAGGAACTGAGCACATTGCACAGTTCACTTGTTTAAAGATTAGTACATCTAGTGCTAATTATGAAGTCCACAAAGTACTGAAATATATCTAAAATGGAATGCAATACCACATTATCAAGTACCTACCCTACCATGTTATGTTATGTTTTCTTTTATCACAGACCATGAAACAAAGATTTCTCCTGCACTTGCACATGCCACAATATTGAAATATGCAAGTGGCACTTCAACAGTATTGTACACTGAGTTCAAAAAAGGTGTACAGTGCCTCAACAATGTATACAGTGAGTATACGAATCTTGGTGTCATGCTTCTTTGTAATCAGCTAATTGCATTTCTATACACATATTTCTGCAACCTGACCCTACCTGGGGCTGCCAGCACACTCGACTATGAAACTGGACTACCAAGACTCTCGCTTACTTCCCTCACAATGGGTTAGTTTTCTCCTTCTGTTTACCCTTTCTTTTCCTTTTATGGACCTTCACTCTCCCCTCTACCTGTTCCAACTGGTCTCCCTGTTTCACTCTTTAATGCCCTAGTTTCAGCACTCACCTCTAACTCATACCTAATTTCTTTTAGCTATGCTGCCTTAGCATTTGCCTCTAAAAGTCAAATTTGGGTGTGCTTTTGAAAGTCAAATTTAGGTGTGTTATTGAAAGTCAAATTTGGGTGTGTTTTTGAAAGTCAAATTTGGGGGTGTTTTTGAAAGTCAAATTTGGGTGTGTTATTGAAAGTCAAATTTGGGTGTGTTTTTGAAAGTCAAATTTGCGGCTGTTTTTGAAAGTCAACTTTGGGTGTGTACACAACTGTTTTAGAGCATGACAAGGCAAGGGAAGGGAACAGGGGAGAACAAAACAACGATCTTACTAGGCCCAGTGACATTTGAGAACGTGCAAGTGCATGGGAGAGGGGGAGGAGAAAAGTGCCTGGAAGGGGGGAGAAGGGGGGAGAAGGGGAAAGTGAGGAGCAAAGGAGAAACAGATAAATAATAATAAATAAATAAATAATACAGGTAACAAACAGTGGTAGTGCAGCCAGCAAGTGGCAAGTGCTGGGTTTAAGGCAGCAGATAGGGTAGGTCTGATAAGTGCAGGAAGAAAAAGGGGGGACTGTATGGGTACAGATACAGACCCCAGTGCAAGGGATGGCCGGAGGCAGTGCGGAGGGATGGCAGGGTGGGCATGTATCTGGGCCCGGAGGACAGAGGGTGCCCAGGTGCATGATGCCAAGAGAGAACAGATCAGCAGGGTGGAGGGGGAGCGAAGGCAGAAGCAAAGAAGAAGATCTTGAGGTGCTTCCGGAACTGGAGATGGTTCTCCTTAAGTTTTAGAGTGGCAGGGAGGCTATTCCAGAGGTTGGCCCCAGCTGAAGACAAATCTCTAGACCCCTCATATGATCTCTGAGCTCTGTCCTGTCTCCTCCTCTCCCATTAAAGGTGGCATCCGCTGGGAAATCCTCATTGATTCCTTTGACTCCTCCAGAGTAATCATTAATGTCTACCTAAATGGCACTGTCATGGTGCAAGGCCCTCAGGCCAATCTCCTCCTCGTTGATAGTCGGTTCCCTCACCTCATCAACTTCCTTCCTTCTCCAGCTGTCCCCTACTCTCCTCCCTTGGCTACCTTGCCTTCTTTTCATTCCCCCTCTGCCCCACCTCTAGCTCCCTCCACACCTCCGCAGGGCATACCTCTGATTTGTACCCCTCCCCGCAAGGTCTTTAAGGCTGTCCACCGTCTTCATCTTGCCACTCTCAACTCTCGCTCTGCTGTTAAACACTCCTCTACCATATGCCAGTTCCTAGAAGAGCATGACTGTAAAGACTGGTAGGGGGTGTCTGTACTTCCGCTCTCTATATGGTAGAGGAGAGGCACAGAGGACCCCAGCCAAGATTCTCTATTATTGGTACGTGGTCAAGCAATCAAGGCCTAGCTTCTCAGGAGGTGATGCAGGCTGGTTCTTAAGTACAGTGTATTCCCTGAACCCCCACAAAGGAATGTCCACACACTGTATTACTGAAAACACAGTCTTTATATAATTAATATTCAAAGGTATGTACACGATCACAATATGAGTGCCCTCTTGAGTGCCCTCCCTTTAAAGCAGGAGTCACGGGTCGTCGAACGTCCGATGGTGAACAGGTTGAACTACGGCAGGGAAGCGACAGCTTCGTCCCTAGCGGTGCTCGTTGATGACAGAGCGTTGGCATCCTGCAAGGAAGAGGCGTGCGGGGCACCTCGATGACGATAGTTCTGGACCGCAAAGAGATGATGAAGAACTGTGGCCCAGCAAGGGCGTCAAGTCGTCGGCGTCTCTGTGGTCTTTAGGTGGCGGGAAACCCACCGTGGATGCTCCTCGGAGCGTCGACGGTCGGGCCTTCTCCAGCGCGAGACAACCGTGTGACGATGCAGACGAGAGCATCCGATGATCAATGGAAGTTCTTAGGCAAACGGTAGCACGGCGGCTCCGGTCGGTGACGGCGGTCGTCGACAGTGGCGAACAACAGTCTGAGTGCTTCTCCTTGCAGTTCTGCAGCAGTCCCCGTATCGGGTCGGCAGCCTGTCGAAGGTCTGTCTACCAGGGAGCGTTGGCAAAGATCAGCTGTGCACGATGGTCCCTCGTAGCTCGGGAAGAGGGTGCCTTACCAGGTCCTCTCTGGGTCAGTCCTTGGAGGCACAGCAGCTTTCAGATTGTGAAGGAGAGCAACAGCAATTCTTCTCATCCAGCAGGGCTTCAAGCTCAAGCGTCAGTTATTCCAGTTACTCGTCGTAGTGGACTTCAGCTTCTGAACACGATTCCTAGCAGTGAGAGGTCCCCAGATATACTGTTGATCTCCAATTCATTCCGCTGGGTCACACTAAAGCATCGAATCACGACCACGGGCATGCATGCAGGCAGGCAGCCAATCAGGCACACGAGGTATTCAGGCCATTCACTTCTCTCCAGACACTCACAACAAGTTATGTGTATTGGGACAAGTACCGAGCCATTCAACACTCCAAGCTGCATTCATACCGGTTTCGGGCAGGGTTGTCTCAGTCATTGTGTCAACCACCAGATACTAGACATCCACAACACAGAATGCATATTCGTCACATACTCTATTCACCCAGATCCCACCCACAGGAGGTACCCACAACATACATCACCGGGAAGGCTCCAGCTAGTCTGCCCGGGCCTTCACAACAACACCATATATGGCATTTCCACCCAACAGCCAGTCAGGGGGAAGGGACAGAGTCAGGGCTTCCCAGAACTTTGGGAAAACAAGGTAATGGGTAATCGAAAGCAAGAGGCCACTGGGGCCATCTTGTTTTCCATCAGGAATCAACTGATCCCAATGGCAGGGCTGGGGTATCCCAAAATGGAGGATACTCCGCGCACCTGTCAAATTCAGCATGGAGCGGCCACCAGCCCATACCCTGCTCTGCGGGCCACCCACATGTGCCCAGAAACATACACTAGGGGCACAGGGTTGTACCCCCACCCATGGGTGCCATAAGGGTATCCCACGGGTCCGTTCACCAAACCAAAAGAAAGAGAGCTGCACCGCCAGGAGTCCCACTTGAACTCCTGCGCGGAAAACATGACAGAACACACGATAAAAACAGTAAAGGACAAGGATACGGAGGCCCTGTCCCTCCGATGCATTTCCAGCATCACAATGACCTTGATGTCCTCGGTCTTACCGAGACATGGTTCACGGCCAGCTCTGTCACGAGCTTTGACACTGTTCTCCGTGATGGCTACAAGATCCTCTCCACCCCGAGATAGACCCAGCCTGGAAGGGGTGTAGCCCTGATCATCCCTGAGTGGATTCCTACCTCTATCATCCCCACTCAGACTTACTCCTCTTTCGAATGCCTTGAGAGGAAATGGAGGGCTTCTTGTTCTTCCTCTGACAAACAGGCCTGCTGCCCGCTCGAAAGGCAATACTGACTCTCTGTCTGCACCAAGAAGAGAGTCCACATTCAAGTTTGTGTCTCTGTGACATCTAACAACTCGGCTAAACTCTTTAAAATATGCAAGGAGCTGGCTAACCCTGCTGCAGTCTCCACCCCTCCTCTCGCCTCACAGGCTCTTTGCAATGACCTTGCCTCTCACTTTATCTCTAAAATCCAGGACATCTTGTCCTCCCTCTCCTTCGCTCCCCCTACTCTCCCCTCTCTACGTCTCTGCTTGCTGACCTTCCTTCAGCTACCCCCACCCTCTTTCTCCTCCTTTCCTCTTTTCTCCCCTGATGGGGTCGCTAAACAAGTCCGATCTATGAACTATGAAAGCTTCATTAAAACAGGTCCATCCCTGTTCCTCTAAAACCATTAAGGACCACATCAATACCCTTGCTTTGGCCCTTGCCGATTTCTGCAACCTCCCCTTTGCCTCTGGATCTTTCCCCTCCCCTCTGAAACACTCCCTTGTGCATCCTCTCCTCAAGCAACCCATAGCTGATCCTTCTTGTTCGGCTAACTATCGCCCAGTTTCCATTACTCCCTTTTTGGGTGAACTCCAGGAAAAGCTGTCCATCTCTCAGCTTAAACCTCATTCCGATTCTGTTGGTTCTCTCCATGACCACTAATCTAGATTCAGAGCTGCCAAAAGCCCAGAAACTGCTCTCCTGAACATCCGTGAAGGTCTGCTCTCCAATCTTGCCTCTAACATTCCCTCTGTCCGTCCTCATCCTACTTGATCTCTCCTCTGCTTTCCACACAGTCAACCATACCACCCTGCTCACCCGTCTCCGTGACAACCTGGATATCACCGATCAGGCTCTGGCCTGGCTGACCTCTTTCCTCTCAGATCGACCCTCCCAAGTACAACTTGGGTCCTTACTATCTTCCATCTCCCTCTCTACCAGTGGTGTTCGCCAGGGGTCTAACTTCTCGCCCTGGCTTTTCAACCAATACCTGGAAATTCTCGCCTACTGCATTTCCATTTTCTGTTCAAATTTCCAGTGCTATGCTGACGACATCCAACACATTTTCAGGCTTCCTTCCACCACCTCCTCTCCTTCCCTCATCTCTGATTGCCTAATCGCCACTCAAAATTGGTGTTTCGCCAGCAATCTTTGTTTAAATGCCAACAAGACTGAGATCCTCCTCATTGGTACACCTTCACCATCCTTTGCCCTCGCTCTCTGGCTGGCCTCCCTTGGCCCTGGTCCTACTTCGACCTACGAGGCTAAGAACCTCAGGGTCATCTTTGACTCCTCACTTTCCTTCTCCGCACACATCTCTGATGTCTCTAAAAAGTCAAACTTCTTATTGCACCTGCTCAGAGGTACTCTGCCTTTCCTCTCCTTCCCTCAGAAGCTCACTGTCTCCCAAGCTCTGGTTCTCTCTAGGTTGGACTTCTGTAAAAGCCTCTTTCTAAATCTACCTGCCTACACTCTCCGCCCTTTACAACTAATCCAGAACAGGACTGCAAGTCTTGTCCTTGGCCTCAAGCCCTGGGATCGTATCTCTCCAGCTCTGAAATCCCTTCATTGGCTCCAAGTGGATGCAAGAATGAAATCTAAAACCCTCTGCATTATCCATAATGCTTTCTGGGGCCTGGGTCCAAAATACCTTCCACTATCCCTCTGTAAATGCCTCCCCTCTCGAGCCCTTCGCTCCTCTACTTCTAACTCCCTCAGGGTCAGTCGTTTTTGAAAGAAACAAGCTGGGGATAGATCTCTGTCTTCGGCTGGGGCTTCCCTTTGGAACAGCATCCCTGCCACCTTGAAACCTGAGGAGAACCATCTCCGGAAGCACCTTAAGACCTTCCTCTTTGCTTCTGCCTTTTCCCCTCTTCTCCCCTATTGATCTGTTTTCTCTCTCGGCACTGTGTACCTGGCCACCCTCTATCTTTCGGGACCAGGTACCTGCTCACTCTGCCACCCTCCTGCACTGCCTCCTAGCCACCCCTTGCACTGAGGTCTGTATCTGTACCCATACAGCTCCCCTACCCACTTTTCTCCTGCACTTATCAGATACACCCTATCTGCTTAACCTAGCACTTGCCACGTGCTGGCTGCACTACGACTATTTATTGCCTTATTTATTTATTTATTTATTTTACTTATTATTATTTATTCTGTCCCTCCTCTGTTCCTCACTTTCCATTTCTCCCCCCTTCCATGCACTTTCCCCTTTCCCGTGCACATGCGCGTTCTCAATGTCACTGGGCCTAGTAAGATCGTTGTTTTTGTTCTCCCCTGTTCCCCTCAGTTTGCCTGGTCGTTCTCTGAAACACTTGTGCATGAGCGCGATATAAATAATAATAATTTATAATTTCTCCATATGCCAGTGTCACATTCTTGAGTGCATGGCCGTATTATGCTGCAGTGATTGGGGCCAGGCCCTAGACTCTTGGGTGTATGGCCTACGGCCTGCGGCCTTGCACCCGAGAGTCCGGCATCCGGCCATGCACCTGAGAGTCTAGGTCCTGACCACAACCACTGCAGCATAATACGGCCATGCACCCACAAATATTCCCACTAACCACAACCCTCACACATAAGCCAGTTGCCTGAGGCCCTATCCACTTCAGTCCACATACTATTACATTACTTGCACCCACTGGACCGACTCTCATACACCCAAGAATCTCAGCACAGTCCAATAAGGCAACTGCCATACACCCTGACTTTCTGCACATACTATTACAATATTTGCATGCAGTAGTCAGACACTTGGGTGCATGGCCTTTGGCCATGCACCCAAGAGTCTAGTGGCTGCCCACAATCACCACAACATAATACAGACATGCACTAAACAATCTGCAAACTGCCCACAACCCACACAAATAAGCCAACCGCCAGAGTCCCTGTCCACCTCTGTACACATACTATTACAGAACCTGCAACCATTCACATACCACTCCCCTACCCTAACCCCCTTGCGACCCTCGACACTTCTCTACACATACTATTACACTACTTCAACCAGTGGCCAGACTCTTGGGTGCATGGCCTGTTGCCATGCACTCGAAAGTCTAGTAGCTGCCCAGAATTACACCAGCATAATACAGCCATGCACCCAAAAATATGCCCAATGGCCACAATCCTCGGGGCACTCCAGTAACCAAACTGGTGCACACCTTGTCCACTTCTGTACACATACTATACAGTACTTGGAGCCAGAGGGCAGACTCTCTGGCCATGCACCCAAGAGTCTAGGAGCAGGCCACAATCACCAAAGCATAATACAGACATGCACCCATCACTCTACACACTGGCCACAACCCACATACATAAGCCAACCACCAGAGGCCCTGTCCACTTCTGTACACATACTATTGCGGTACTTGCAACCATTCACATTGCACTCCCCTACCGTAAACCGCCTGCGTCCCTGTACACTTCTCTAGACATACTATTACACTACTTCACCCAGTGGCCAAACTCTTGGGTGCATGGCCTCTGGCCATAGACCCAAGACTCTAGTAGCTGGCCACAATTACACCAGCATAATACAGCCATGCACCCAAGAATTTGTACAGTGCCCACAATCCTCCGGGCAGTCCAATAACACAGCTGCCACACACCCTGTCCACTTCTCTACACATACTATTACACAACTTCAAACAGTGGCCACACTCCTGGGTGCATGGTTACCGGGCATGCACCCGAAATCTAGTAACTGCCTACAATTACACCAGCTTAATACAGCCATGCACCCAAAAATCTGCCCTGTGGCCACAACCCTCAGGGCACTCCAATAACCCAACTGCCACACACTCTGTCCTCTTCTGTATATATACTATTGCAGTACTTGCAACCATTCACATTCCACTCCCCTATCATAAACCGCCTGCGTCCATGTACACCTCTCTACACATACTATTACATTACTTCGACCAGTGGCCAAAGTCCTGGGTGCATGGCCTTTGGCTCTAGTAGCTGGCCACAATTACACCACCATAATACAATCATGCACCCAAGAATCTGTCCAGTGGCCACAATCCTTGGGGCATTCCAATAACCCAGCTGCCACACACCCTGTCTGTCCACTTCTCTAGACATAGGGCCTCATTACGACCCAGGCGGTAAGTTACCGCCTGGGTCGTACCCTTACCACCATGGTGTAAACTATGTTTACACCATGGTGGATGGCGGATTTACCGCCCCATTCCAAGGTGAGTGGGGCAGTAAATCCCCATTTCCCATTTTAGCCTTCCCCATTCCCATTTTTGCCCCATAGGGCATAATGGGAGTGGGGAAGGCGCTAATTAAGCCACCGTAAATTACAGTGGCGTAATTAGCACCAAGGTCCCTTAGCGCCATGGATTTTCATGCCTGCAAAAAGCAGGCGTTAAACTCACCATGGCGCTAAGGGACCTCGGAATCAGGCGTTAAGGGTCGGCGCCGTTTATGGCACCGTTAACCCCTGAACGCCTGATTCGTAATGAGGCCCACTACTTCAACCAGTGGCCAGACTCGTGGGTGCATTGTCCACCAGTCAGAGCGCGACCCAGCAGCCTTATAAAAGGCCAACCCAGTGCGGCTCCTCATTCTGTTTTTGGATTTCCAGGAAAGAGCACTTGGCTGTGATTGGCATTGCTGTTGCTGGATTGCTGCTTAGAGCACTTGGCTGTCATTTGTGTTGCTGTGATTGGCATTGCTGTTGCCAGATTGCTGCTCAGAGCACTTGGCTGTCATTTGCATTGCTGTTGCTGCTGGTTGAGATTATGCATCCATGGCTGCTGCGTGTGCTGGCTCTTCAGCACCACCCCCACCACAATCTTCTGGAAGGCCTGGGCAGGGGAACAGGCATGGTGATGTGGAGCGTGAACAAGAAGAGGAAAAGGATGAGGTAGTGAAAGTCCCCACTACCAGCTGCCAGCGTGAGTCTTTGGTGTGGAGGCTCTTTACCATTGTTGGGTGGGTGGGTAGCCAAGGCTTGTGCGGCCAAGGTTCGCTGCTGATAAACACAAGTTCCGCAGACTGTGCGACTGTTCAAGGACCTCGGGTAGTATCTACACTGCCCAAGAGCTCAGGGGTTGTCTTACATTATGGTAGCTGTTAGGGAGATTTCTCACACTTGTGCTAAATTTCCTCTACCTTAGATCCCTCCAGCTCTTTTGCTATATTTTGGGGCTTTGAACGTTTCAGTTTCAATGTGTTTTACTTTTGTGTTCTTTGTCTATGGAGTTTTAAGACAATTCCATAGGCATCATCTTTTTCTGTGTGTCACACAGCACCTTCAGTGCAGTGGCACAGGGATGTCTTTCAGACTTCCCAAGGTTTAAATACCTTCTCTGAGACTGACTTCTGTCTCCCAGAGCATGTAAAGTTAAATTGACTTTACTAGTCTCTTTAAATGTACAGACCCAGCAAACCCAATCTTCCTATAGAGTGCTGAAGGGGTTGCCTAGTTTCCCCTGAGTCAAAACACTCATGTAACAGTTGAATGTTACCCTTTCCTACTCTAAATGGCTGGTGGCAGTGGTTTAGATCAAACTACCATGATTTTTCCCCGACCATGAACAGCGGTAGCTAAAAATCGGGTCAGCCATGTTTTCCAATATGGCGCCCAAGACCTATCTGTAAAAACAGACTCCGGTTGACTTTTTTCACCATTTCTTTTAGGAAAGGTTCTTCTTGTGTTTGTCTCTGCACGCCAAACCAGGTTTGGTCCCTTTGTTCGTTGACCTTTGCGGGGCTTCAGTGATGAAGCCCTCCTCTGGCGCCAAGGTGTCTGGGGTGGACAGGATGTGAGGGAGGTGCCCGAAACTCCCTGTGCTTAGTCTCCTAGGAGACCTGAATGCACTCTGGTGTGATTGGCCAACTGGCTGTCCGGCAAGGACAGCCACCCTGCTGTGTGAGTGACAGCCAGGCTGGAATAAATGGGGGAAAACTGTTTAAAAGCAGGTCTCTGGAACTTGGAAAGCAGAGTCGACCACTGGAACGAAAGAACCAAAGACGAGCTAAAGGAAGAGGACTGCTGCAACTCCTGGACGACCGGTGAAGCCCTGCTGCAGGTCTGAACTGCCTGAAACTCCATCGACAGAGAAGCCCTTCAAGGTTAACTTCTTCCCTTGAGTTTGGTAGGAACAACCAACTCGCAAGCCACCTGGTTGCATTTTCTTCAGAGTGCTGTTGAAAACCGGATAGCCAGGGGGAAGAAAACCAGCTTGCGGACTTCAAGGCACTCACACCTTAAACCAACATTTTGCCAAGCTTGTGGCCTCATCCCTGGGCAGTGCAGGAACCTCCCGATGTCCTCCTTCTTGTCCCCACCACTGAAGCTCAGGAACAGCAAGATCTACTCGAACTGCCAGGAAAATCTGCATCAGCTACAGCTCTTCTTCAATCTAAAAGGTACTGTGCAAGCGCGGTCAGGAAATCTTTTCGACCATCGCGAAAGTTCGTGGCACTTTCCCAACTTCGAAGTCTTGTCCTTCCTTAAACATTCGTCTAACTTTTCGCCTAGCCAAATTCTTATAAACTCTGTGGCAAAGACTTAACCGTTTACTACCAGAACTGTGCTATCCTATACAAAAACTCTGAACCATTGCCTTTGGCCCAGGCCTATGAACTGAATTGCTGGTTGTAGTTTACCGAAACCCTTTGCCCTGCCTATGAATGTATTTGTGCTATTGATTCTTATAACCTTGTCTTTTTACACCTTTTTACAGTATCTTAAGTGCCATTTTGCTCCCACTTCAGGCAAGCTGAACGTGTTCAGTTACTTATTGGTTGTGTTTGTGGTGTATTAGGTATATGATATTGAGCTGCTCTTGCTAGTGTAATGTTTTGAAACTGACTGTGTAAATAAATGTTTATTCTTTTACCAGGAAACCTTGAGTAAGTGTTTGTTTGAACCACTGTATTTGTTGGTCCTTTGTGTAACTTGTTCTGCTGCTCACTAAACTCTTGAGATGAGTCTGGCTGCTCAGCCACTGCTACCACATAACTGTGTAGTGCAGGTTTGTACCAAAGGTGAAATTGTACTGACACTTGTAGTCTTAATTGCATGTAGTGTTCCCAAAGGGTACTGCATGTGATTCTGCCTAACAGTAGCGTGCAGCAAAGAAAGTGAACATGTTTAACCCTTTAAGTGCCAAGGGCGAGGTATCGCATCCTTGGAAGTGCATACACAGTGCCAAGGATGAGATAGCTCGTCCTTTTCAGCACCTTATTTTGAGCGATCCCGCCAAAGCAGGGATCGCTCAAAACTGTAATCCAACCCCTGGGCTATGTGAGGGGGAGGTCCCCCCTCACTGCCAGGGGGCTGGATTACCTTCAGTTTCACGTCGGCGTGCGTAAAGCACGTCGGCGTGAAACCGAAAGTAATTTTCACTGCAACAGCCATTTCGGACTGCTGCAGTGAAAATACCAGGTGAGTCTTCACATTTCTCTGCCTCGATCTCCGGCTGTATTTCAAGCCGGAGATCGAGGCGGGTATCGTTGGAAAGGGGAGATTCTCCCCTTTACAACGATACCCATTGTGTGGCATTGCTGCCCGCGGATCGGGCGCAGGGCGCGCGATCCGCGGGCAACAATGTCACCGGATCAAATGGAGATCCGTTTGTGACGTGGGGGGAGGGAGGGCTGCTTACTAGGTAAGCGTCCCCCTTCCCCCATGGCCCCAAAGCATGGGGCCACATCGCCAGAGACCCCTGGGGGCAGATGATCACTGCCCCCAGGGGTGAAAATAAAAATAAAAAATAAAAATTCGATGGATGGGGGAGGTGGGAGGGGGTTTGGGGCCCTGGGGCCCACTGGGCCACCAGGAACAGAGGAAAAAGTGGTGTCCCTGGAAAGGGGAGGTTCTCCCCTTTCCAAGGACATCACTTATATGAAGCATTGCTGGTCACGGATCAGCGCAGAGTGCTGATCCGTAACCAGCAACCACTGGACCACCAGGGAAACGTTTGTGACGTGAGGGGGAGGGGGGCTGCTTCAAGTAATCAGCCCTCTCCTCCCTCCAGCCCCCAAAGCATGGGGGCACATGCACATGAACCCTGGGGGCAGATGGCTGATCATCTGCCCCCAGGGAATATAAAAAAAAAAAAAATGATGGGAAAAGGGGGTGAGGGTAGGGGTGGGGTTGGGGAGGGAGTGAGGGGCCACTAGCCACCATGGATTTTTTACTGATTCAAAGGGGGGTGGCCCTCCCCCCAACCAAAGTAGAAAGGGGCACCCCTTGTAACCCTCCCTGGGGGCAGATATCGGCTAATAGGAAGGTGCATCTGACCCCAGGGAGGGATGCATGAGGTGGGGCCTGTGATGCTGGAAATGCATCGGAGGGACAGGGCCTCCGTATCCTTGTCCTTTACTGCTTTTCATCGTGTGTTCTGTCGTGTTTTCCGCACAGGAGTTCATGTGGGACTCCTGGCGGTGCAGCTCTCTTTCTTTTGGTTTGGTGAACGGACCTGTGGGATACCCTTATGGAACCCATGGGTGAGGGTACAACCCTGTGCCCCTAGTGTATGTTTTTGGGCACCGGTGGGTGGCCCACAGAGCAGGTGGCAGCTCCATGCTGAATTTGACAGGTGCGCGGAGTATCCTCCATTTTGGGATACCCCGGCCCTGCCATTGGGATCAGTTGATTCCTGATGGAAAACAAGATGGCCCCGGTGGCCTCTTGCTTTCTATTACCCATTACCTTGTTTTCCCAAAGTCCTGGGAAGCCCTGACTCTGTCCCTTCCCCCTGACTGGCTGTTGGGTGGAAGTGCCATATATGGTGTTGTTGCAAAGGCCCGGTCAGACTAGCTGGAGCCTTCCCGGTGATGTATGTTGTGGGTACCTCCTGTGGGTGGGACCTGGGTGAATAGAGTGTGTGACGAATATGCATTCTGTGTTGTGGGTGTCTAGTATCTGGTGCTTGACACAATGACTGAGACAACCCTGCCCGAAACCGGTATGAATGCAGTTTGGAGTGTTGAATGGCTCGGTACTTGTCCCAATACACATAACTTGTTGTGAGTGTCTGGAGAGAAGTGGATGGCCTGAATACCTTGCGTGCCTAATTGGCTGCCTGCCTGCATGAATGCCGTAGTCGTGATTGGATGCTTGAGTGTGACCCAGCGGAATGAATGGGAGATCAACAGTATATCTGGGGACCTCTCACTGCTAGGAATCGTGTTCAGAAGCTGAAGTCCACTACGACGAGTAACTGGATTAACTGACACTTGACCTTGAAGCCCTGCTGGACAAGAAGAATTGCTGTTGCTCTCCTTCACAATCCGAAAGCTGCTGTGCCTCCAAGGACTGACCCAGAGAGGTCCTGGTAAGGCGCCCTCTTCCCGAGCTACGAGGGACCATCGTGCACAGCTGATCTTTGCCAACGCTCCCTGGTAGACAGACCTTCGACAGGCGCTGACCCGGACTGCTGCGGAACTCCAAGGAGAAGCCCCCAGACTGTTGTCCGCCACTGTCGATGACCGCCGTCACCGACCGGAGCCGCCGTGCTCCCGTTTGCCTAAGAACTTTCATTGATCATCGGACACTCTCGTCTGCATCGTCATCCGCTTGTCTCCCGCTGGAGAAGGCCTGACCGTCGACGCGCCGAGGAGCATCCACCGGTGGGTTTCCCGCCAACAACAGACCGCAGTGACGCCGACGACTCGACGCCCTTGCTGGGCAACAGTTCTTCATCATCTCTTTGCGGTCCAGAACTATCGTCACCGAGGTGCCCCGCACGCCTCTTCCTTGCAGGACGCCAACGCTCTGTCGTTGACGAGCACCGCTAGGAACAAAGCTGCCACTTCTTTGCCGTAGTTCACCCTGTTCACCGTCAGATGTTCGACGACCCGTGACTCCCGCCTTAAAGGGAGGGCACGCAAGAAGGGCCGTCGATTCCCCGACACCGAACGCCAAGTTCCCTGACACCTCTCGACGATCCGTGGCTCCCGCCTGAAAGGGAGGCACTCAAGAAGGATCGGTCGGCGCATTGTTGGAGAACTCTACTCCACCAGGTACATTGGGGGGGTAAAACCTTAATAGGAAGAAGTAAGACTATCGAACATTATATGGACTGGGCTTGTGCTATATATCTTTATTTACAGGTTGCCCATGTGGAGGGATTTCCACACAGAACTGTGCCTAGGTAACGGGGACAGCATTCTGCCTATTGTTTCAACCATCTTACGTTCCTTCCTCTCTCTATTGCTGGTTTACTCGTTATTGATCTGTGTGACATTTTAACTGTACAGTTGATACACTTTAATGAGATTTGATAACATTAGTGGTACCACTCTAGACGTGTATATATTTATCATTATTGACTTCCAAGTACAAAGTGCATTGTTGTGATCGTGTACATACCTTTGAATATTAATGATTATTATTTTTTTTTATTTTCATTTAGTTTATACAAACTTTTGAAAAACGTTTTAATTAAAACACATACAAAACAATGCATATTTCGTCTTTTCATATTTTCCTCTCTAGCACTATTTTGGTCAACTTCTTAAATACTGTCTTATGTTAGTTCTCATTGGCGACACTCCTTTCTTTATTCTTAATTGCTGGTCTCGTCTGCAAATTTGTTCTCCTCACTTGTATACATATAGGACTCTATTTTCGCGACCACTGGACTCATTTCTAAACAGTTCTGTATTTGCACTAAGAATTTCGTCAACGCAATCCACACTGAGTTGCTTTCAGTCAAGTGTAGTTGTTTCCACCATTCCTCTACAGAAAGCGTCTGGTAGTTTGTCCTCACCTTCCCCAGGCAATTTTCACGTTGACCATTTAGTTCAAAACAATTTAGGATGAGATGTTTTAGATTTTCTTCTTCCTTCCCACAGAATCGGCATAGGACATTTCCCCTTGGAATGAAACGCCTGTTCCTCAGAATTTCTTTTGTTTCTAAGATGTTCAGAGGGAACTTCAAATAGTATCTTCTAAGGCGCTTACATGGAGATAGAACCAGATATTTCTGGGGTATATTCCGTTTTTTTGCTGCTTCTGGCTGGTTTAGCATGGATTTTTGAGAAGCTCTTCTCTCCCCAATTTTAATCCAGTCGAGATCAAGCAATTTTCTTTTTACATACTCTGGATTGTTCCATAGTGTTAGCTCATCTGTCCCCAGTTGTTTTAGGATCTGACAACATTGATATTTCCAGTCTCTTAGGGCCTATATTCTTTTCTCTGTCTCATTTCCCATCAGGATTTTGAATGGTGGTAAGTTTGCTTCTTCATAAGTTCTCCTCAAGAGCAGTAGCTTGTTCCATGTGATCCTTGCATTCAGGGTGGAAATTCCTACTTCGTATAGGACACAAGCAGTCGGCGTACTTTGGGGTATTTGGAGAATTTTCTTCCAAAAAAATCCTTCGCACCTGGACCATATCCTGTGGTCACAGCCAAATATTAATTAATTATATAAAGACTGTGTTTTCAGTAATACAGTGTGTGGACATTCCTTTGTGGGGGTTCGGGGACTACACTGTACTTAAGAACCAGCCCGCATCACCTCCTGAGAAGCTAGGCCTTGATTGCTCGTCCATTGCTACCACATAGAGAATCTTGGCTGTGGTCCGCTGTGCCTTTCCTCTACCATATAGATAGCGGAAGTACAGACACCCCCTACCAGTATTTACACTGGTGGCAGCGGTGGGATGATTATGGTTTTAAGAATCAGTGTATAACCGTGCCACTTACAAAATATCTGCACTTTATTCGATTAAGGTTTGGGTGTGTACAAAATAACTGCATTACAAGCAATGGAGTCTATTGCAAATGGTAAATTGACTCGGATGAGCTTAGAGGCTCTCCAGAGTGCTTGTGAAGCCAGGGAATTAGACTTTGTGGATAAGTCTAGGGCTGAGTTGATAGCTGCCCTGGTGGACTACCAGACCGATGGTGAATCTTTTGATGAGGGGGGGAATGCAACCAATGAGGACTCTGCCCCTGTGGTTTCTACTGAATCTGTTTCTGGGAATGCCGCCATTCCTGCTGCCTCTGTTCCGAACCCCAGCAATACCTTGGAACTTGAGTTATTAAGGATGAAATTGGCCTTTGAATATCGCAAGTTGGAAATAGATGCTGAGCTTAAGAAAGAGGAGCTGGCGCAACAAGTGGAGCACAAGAATAGGGATCTTGAACTCAAGAATAGGGATCTTGAACTCAAAGACAAGGACACTGAATGTCAGAGAATCCAGCTAAAGAAAGCTTGAGTGGAGACTTCAGCGAAACCCAGTGAGAGTGTCAGGTCCCCAGCAACTAAATTTATGAAGGATTTGGTTGGTGTGTTTTCGGAGGGTTCTGATATCCTCCAATGGATTGAAGCGTTTGAAATGGCTTGTGCAATTCATGATGTTGACAAAAGAGATTGGGCTAAGTGTTTGCTAAGCAGAGTGCCTCAAACTGTATATGACTGTATTCTGAAGCTGAGTGTGGAAGAACAGGGTCAGTATGAGTGTATGAAATCTGCTTTGATTGCCAAGTTTGGCAAGACACCTACCCAATACCTTAAAAGGTTCAGGGATTTTAAGAAAAGAGAGAATGTGTCTTGGGTCGACTGGGTAAGTGCTGCGCACATGAATATGATGGGGTGGATTGACGGTTACAAGGTGAAAACTTTTGTCGAATTGTTCCACCTGTTGTTTTTTGAGCATTTTTCTGAAGCCTGTTCACCTGAGCTGCGTCAGTATGTTGCTGACCAGAACATTTTGGATACCTTTAAGCTGGCTAGGTTGGCTGACAAGTGGATCTCCCACCGGGTGTCCTCTAAGGACTCCAGTGGGAAGGACAAGGACAAAGAAAAGGGGGCCTCTCAGAAAGCTGAGGAGTCCCAAAAGCAGTCACAGTTGAATAAACCTAAACCCTCCTCTCCTAAGACCCAAAAATCTAGTGGGGATAAGTCATCTGTGGGTGGGAATAAGAGTAGTGGTCCACCTGCTGCAAAGCAGGCTCCCGGTGGTTCCAGTACCGCACCCCACACTCCCGGCACTTGTTGGGACTGTGGGGCTCTGGATCACAAAAGGGGTGACTCCAAGTGTAAAGGTAAGGCACTCGGAGTACAGGCTGTCAGCCTGAACTACCCTTACCCCATGTCTGAGGTGGAGGCCACGGCCCTCCCCTCCTCTACCGGGATCACTTTTGGTGCTCCCGTAGAGATTTCCTTAGTGTCCCTTGGGGCCTGGGACCAGTACGCATAAGTACTGGCGACTATCCCACAGAACACCCGTAGATTTTTGAGAAGTGTTCTCCTGAATGGCCAGCCATCTACTGGTTTGAGAGACACTGGGGCAAGCATGACAGTGGTGGACAGGACCCTGCTCAAGCCAGAGGACTATGTAGATGCTCCTCTGAGAACCACCAGATTAGCTGGTGGGCCTCCCAAATTATCGCCTGTAGCCCGAGTCACACTCGTAATTGGAGACAAGACAGCAAAGCTTCCTGTCCTGGTTCAGGACAACGTCCCTGCTAACATTCTGTTAGGTAACAATCTAGTCGAGTTGGGATTGATCACGGATGGTCTTCCCATGACTGCTGCTGCGGTCACTAGGTCATAGGTGACACCGGGTCTGGCTGTGAGTCAGGTACCCGAGCCGAAGGCACGGCCTAAGGCACGACGAAGGAAGAGCAAGAAGGCCACCTCTGTGGAGGGAGCCCCTTCTCTTCCTGCTGTTCCTACAGCACCCATTGGGATCCATGCTCCGGGCGGGCTGGGTCCAGTGGTAAACCCCATCTCAACTCCTGTGAGAGAAGAGCCAGAAGACTCTCCTATGGGAGAGGTTCTCAACCTCGTAGGATCATCCCGATCTTCAATGCTTGTTAGCTGAAGGGGGACCCTCCCGGGAGGACTTCTGTAAAGGACAGAGAGAGTGTCCCTCTCTCGAGGGTCTGAGGAAACAGGCCCTGTCCCAGGCACAAGGCAAAGTGCCTAGGACTTTCCGGATTTATTGGGAGGGTGAGCTCCTTGTTAGTGAGCCCACTAAGCCTGAACCTGGTGCCCTCAAGAGGTTGGTGGTACCCCAGGTTTACAGGACCTTCCTACTGCAGTTGGCGCATGAGGTGCCCTTGGCTGGTCATCTTGTTACCAAGAAGACTAAGCAGAGGCTCTCGGCCCCTTTCTACTGGCCTCGGATGGGAGTAGAAGTGGAGTCCGACTGCAGGACCTGCCCAACTTGTCAGTTGTCTGGCAAGACTGGAGGCAGTGTCATTGCCCCACTGCAGCCATTGCCAGTGGTTGGCACACCGTTTGAGAGGGTGGGCATCGACATCGTCGGTCCCCTTGACCCTCCCACGTCAGGTGGACATCGGTTCATCCTGGTTTTGGTAGATCATGCCACCAGGTACCCTGAGGCTTTACCCCTTCGGACTGTTACTGCCAAGGTGGTTGCCCGGGCCCTCCTGGGCATTTTCACCCGCGTTGGATTCCCCAAGGAGGTTGTCTCTGACAGAGGATCCAACTTCATGTCTAGTTACATGAAAACCATGTGGAAAGAGTGCGGGGTAACCTACAAGTTCTCCACTTCTTACCACCACCAGACCAATGGTCTGGATGAGAGATTTAATAAAACTCTCAAGGGCATGCTAGGTGCTTTGGAAGAGCCCCTAAGGAGGAAATGGGATCTCCTCTTGCCATGCCTGCTGTTTGCTTACAGAGAGGTACCTCAAGAGGGTGTTGGTTTCAGCCCCTTTGAGTTGCTCTTTGGACATCCCGTGAGGAGGCCCCTCGCCTTGATCAGAGAAGGCTTGGAAGCCACCCCTCCCGGTCCCGCCAAGCAAGTGGGGGACTATGTGTTAGGCCTCAGACGGAGGATGACACAGATGATGGGACAAGCAACGGCGAATCTCAAGGCCAGCCAGGAATTGAACAAATACTGGCATGACCTTAAAGCATCGCAAGTGGAGTGGACTCCGGGACAGGAGGTCCTCGTGATGGAGCCTACCAAGCCTCGGGCATTGGAAGATAAATGGACTGGGCCCTACCGGATAGTCTCCAAGATGGGCGAGGTCAATTATCTGGTTGACATGGGAATCCCAGGGGTAGCCCCTCAGGTATTCCATGTTAATAGGCTCAAGCCGTTCCACAGGCGAGCAGAAGTCTCATGTCTCTTGCTGGCTTCAGAACAAGAAGAGGATGAGAGTGAGCCCCTTCCTGATTTGCTGCATAGCAACCCTCAGGATGGCTCAGTGGAGGGAGTGCAGCTCTCTCCAGATTTGACAACCGAGCAGCAGAGGGCCTGCAAGACTTTGCTCCAGCAGTATGCCTCTCTGTTTTCGCTGACGCCAGGCCTTACACCATGGTGTAAGCACGAGATTGACACTGGTGACAGCGTACCTGTCAAGAGCAGGAGCTACCGAATGTCAGATACGGTTAAGAACCACATCCAGGCTGAGGTTGCCAAGATGTTGGATCCGGGTGTTATTGAACCCTCAACCAGTCCCTGGTCCAGTCCAGTGGTCCTTGTCCCCAAGGCAAGTTCCCAGGCCGGTACCAAGGATTGGAGGTTCTGTGTGGACTATCGAGGAGTCAATGCCGTCACCAAAACTGACGCGCACCCATTGCTCCGGGCTGATGAGCTCGTAGACACCATAGGTGCTGCCAAATTTGTGAGCACCTTTGACCTCACCTCAGGCTATTGGCAAATAGCTCTGACGGACCATGCCAAGGAAAAGACGGCGTTCTCCACCCTAGAGGGAGTCTACCATTTTAGGGTCATGCCTTTTGGGTTAAAGAATGCCCCTGCCACCTTCCAGAGATTGGTCAATCATGCTCTCAGTGGGCTGGAAGCCTTTTGTGTGGCTTATTTAGACGACATTGCCGTCTACAGTGCCACTTGGGAAGAGCACTTGACACATCTGGGTAGAGTGTTGCAGGCCTTAAAAAGGACTAACCTCACTATCAAGGCCACCAAGTGCCAGATAGCTCAGGGGAAAGTCACGTATCTTGGTCATGAGGTAGGAGGGGGTCAAATCCAACCTCTCCCCAGTAAGGTACAGGATGTACAGGACTGGGAGACTCCCACTACTCAAACCCAGGTGAGAGCCTTTTTGGGTCTCACTGGGTACTATCGCAATTTCATGGCGGACTATGGAACCATAGCTGCACCACTGACAGCTCTGACTTCACCCAAGGAGCCTAGGAAGGTCAATTGGACTGCAGACTGTCAGAGGGTCTTTAATTGCTTGAAAGAAAGTCTGTGTCGGGCACCTGTGTTGTGTGCGCCCGATTACAGCCGACCCTTTATCGTCCAGACGGATGCCTGCGACACCGGAATTGGAGCTGTCTTGTCCCAGTTAGATGACAAAGGGAGAGAACATCCTATCATATTCATCAGTAGACAACTCAAGGGTAGAGAACTTAGGTGGGCTACTGTTGAAAAGGAGTGTTTTAGTATAGTTTGGAGCCTTAGGTGTTTTAGGCCCTACCTTACGGGGTCTACCTTCAAGGTCCAAACAGATCATAAGCCCCTAAAGTGGCTTATGCAGATGAAGGGTGAGAACCCGAAACTGCTCAGGTGGTCCATTAGCCTGCAAGGGCTAGACTTCACCATAGAGCACAGACCAGGGAAGAGTCACGATAATGCAGATGGCCTTTCCAGAAGGTATGTTGACCGTCTGGATGAGGGTGTCTATCCCGTGGGAGATTAGGCACCCTCCATCTCATCCTGGGGGGGGCGACTGTGATGCTGAAAATGCATCAGAGGGACAGGGCCTCCGTATCCTTGTCCTTTACTGCTTTTCATCGTGTGTTCTGTCGTGTTTTCCGCGCAGGAGTTCATGTGGGACTCCTGGCGGTGCAGCTCTCTTTCTTTTGGTTTGGTGAATGGACCTGTGGGATACCCTTATGGCACCCATGGCTGGGGGTACAACCCTGTGCCCCTTGTGTATGTTTTTGGGCACCTGTGGGTGGCACACAGAGCAGGGTATGGGCTGGTGGCAGCTCCATGCTGAATTTGACAGGTGCGCGGAGTATCCTCCATTTTTATGATACCCCGGCCCTGCCATTGGGATCAGTTGATTCCTGATGGAAAACAAGATGGCCCCGGTGGCCTCTTGCTTTCGATTACCCATTACCTTGTTTTCCCAAAGTCCTGGGAAGCCCAGACTCTGTCCCTTCCCCCTGACTGGCTGTTGGGTGTAAGTGCCATATATGGTGTTGTTGCGAAGGCCCGGTCAGACTAGCTGGAGCCTTCCCGGTGATGTATGTTGTGGGTACCTCCTGTGGGTGGGACCTGGGTGAATAGAGTGTGTGACGAATATGCATTCTGTGTTGTGGGTGTCTAGTATCTGGTGGTTGACAGAATGACTGAGCCAACCCTGCCCGAAACCAGTATGAATGCAGCTTGGAGTGTTGAATGGCTTGGTACTTGTCCCAATACACATAACTTGTTGTGAGTGTCTGGAGAGAAGTGGATGGCCTGAATACCTCGTGTGCCTGATTGGCTGCCTGCCTGCATGAATGCCCATAGTCGTGATTGGATGCTTGAGTGTGACCCAGCGGAATGAATGGGATATCAACAGTATATCTGGGGACCTCTCACTGCTAGGAATCGTGTTCAGAAGCTGAAGTCCACTACGACGAGTAACTGGATTAACTGAAGCTTGACCTTGAAGCCCTGCTGGACGAGAAGAATTGCTGTTGCTCTCCTTCACAATCCGAAAGCTGCATCGCCTCCAAGGACTGACCCAGAGAGGACCTGGTAAGGCGCCCTCTTCCCGAGCTACGAGGGACCATTGTGCACAGCTGATCTTTGCCAACGCTCCCTGGTAGACAGACCTTCGACAGGCTGCCGACCCGATACGGGGACTGCTGCGGAACTCCAAGGAGAAGCCCCTGGACTGTTGTCCGCCACTGTCGACGACCGCCGTCGCCGACGGGAGCCGCCGTGCTCCCGTTTGCCTAAGAACTTTCATTGATCATTGGACGCTCTCCTCTGCATCGTCATCCGCTTGTCTCCCGCTGGAGAAGGCCTGACCGTCGACGCGCCGAGGAGCATCCACCGGTGGGTTTCCCGCCACCTACTGACCACAGAGATGCCGACGACTCGACACCCTTGCTGGGCCACAGTTCTTCATCATCTCTTTGCGGTCCAGAACTATCGTCACCGAGGTGCCCCGCACGCCTCTTCCTTGCAGGACGCCAACGCTCTGTCGTTGACGAGCACCGCTAGGAACGAAGCTGCCACTTCTTTGCCGTAGTTCACCCTGTTCACCGTCGGACGTTCGACGACCCGTGACTCCCGCCTTAAAGGGAGGGCACTCAAGAAGGGCCATCGATTCCCTGACACCGAACGCCAAGTTCCCCAACACCTCTCGACGATCCGTGGCTCCCGTCTGAAAGGGAGGCACTCAAGAAGGATCGGTCGGCGCATCGTCGGAGAACTCTACTCCACCAGGTATATTAGGGGGGTAAAACCTTAATAGGAAGTAGTAAGACTATCAAACATTTTATGGACTGGGCTTGTGCTATATATCTTTATTTACAGGTTGCCCAGGTGGGGGGGATCTCCACACAGAACTGTGCCTAGGTAACGTAGCCAGCATTCTGCCTATTGTTTCAACCATCTTACGTTCCTTCCTCTCTCTATTGCTGGTTTACTCGTTATTGATCTGTGAGACATTTTAACCGTACAGTTGATGCACTTTAATGAGATTTGATAACATTAGTGGTACCACTCTAGACGTGTACATATTTATCATTATTGACTTCAAAGTACAAAGTGCGTTATTGTGATCGTGTACATACCTTTGAATATTAATTATATAAAGACTGTGTTTTCAGTAATACAGTGTGTGGACATTCCTTTGTGGGGGTTCGGGGACTACACTGTACTTAAGAACCAGCCCGCATCACCTCCTGAGAAGCTAGGCCTTGATTGCTCGTCCATTGCTACCACATAGAGAATCTTGGCTGGGGTCCGCTGTGCCTCTCCTCTACCATATAGAGAGCGGAAGTACAGACACCCCCTACCAGTCTTTACAGGGCCTCCCCTATCTGATGCCAGGGAGGGATGCATGAGGTGGGGACCTCCATTTGGGGTGGGGGGGAGAGTGCCACCCCCCGTTGCAGTACAACATTCGCTGCCAATTTAGGGTGCCCCTAAATGGCTGAGGGGGGACACCTCATGCAGCCCTCCCTGAGCCTCCTAGGAAGGACTGCATGATGTGCCCCCCTCCGTTTGGTGTGAGTGAGGAGAGGGCCACCACAAAAGGTGAGGCAGGACCCCCAATAGATGGGGCAGTAGGGTTTGGGCACCCTGGGGGCAGATTGGCACACTAATGTGGCCATCTGCGCCAAGCGAACTTGGGTAAACAAAAACAAAAAATCCAAAATCGTAGGCTGCATTTTAGGGGGGCTGAGCAGCACCCTAAATTGGCAGCGAATGTTGTACTCCAACAGGGGGTGGCACTCACCCCCCCCACCCCAAATGGAGGGCCACACCTCATGCAACCCTCCCTGGGGCAGATATCTGCTCCTAGGAAGGGGCATCTGACCCCAGGGAGGGATGCATGAGGTAGGGCCTCCCCTATCTGACGCCAGGGAGGGATGCATGAGGTGGGGACCTCCATTTGGGGTGGGAGGAGAGTGCCACCCCCCATTGCAGTACAACATTCGCTGCCAATTTAGGGTGCCCCTCAGCCCCCCCCCTAAAAAGCACCCTACGATTTTGTATTCTTTTTTTTGTTTACCCAACTTCGCTTGGCGCAGATGGCCACATTAGTGTGCCAATCTGGCCCCAGGGTGGCAAAACCCTACTGCCCCATCTATTGGGGGTCCTGCCCCACCTTTTGTGGTGGCCATCTCCCCCCACCCCAAATGGCTGGGGGAGACACCTCATGCAGCCCTCCCTGAGCCTCCTAGGAAGGACTGCATGATGTGCCCCCCCTCTGTTCGGAGTGGGTGAGGAGAGGGCCACCACAAATGGTGGGACAGGCCCCCCAATAGATGGAGCAGTAGGGTTTGGGCACCCTGGGGGCAGATTGGCACACTAATGTGGCCATCTGCGCCAAGCGAAGTTGGGTAAACAAAGAAAATAATACAAAATTGTAGGCTGCTTTTTAGGGGGTGCTGAGGGGCACCCTACATTGCTGGCAAATGTTCTACTGTAATGGGGGATGGCCCTCTCCCCCCCACCCCAAATGGTGGGCCCCACCTCATGCATCCCTCCCTGGCGTCAGAGAGGGGAGCCCCACCTCATGCATCCCTCCCTGGGGTCAGATGCCCCTTCCTAGGAGCAGATATCTGCCCCCAGGGAGGGTTGCATGAGGTGGGGCCCTCCATTTGAGGTGGGGGGGTGAGTGCCACCCCCCGTTGCAGTATAACATTCGCTGCCAATTTAGAGTGGCCCTCAACTCAAGGACGACCAACGCGCCGAGGAGAAACCTGCCGGTGGGTTTCCCGCCACCCGAAGACCACAAAGACTCGAACAACTCGACGCCCTTGCTGGGCCTCCGTCTCCACAATCTTTGCGGTCCAGAACTATTGTCACCGAGGTGCCCCGCACGCCTCTGCCTTGCAGGACGCCGACGCTCTGACGCCGACGAGCACCGCTCGGACAAAGCTGCCGCCTCATCGATGCCTTTCTACCCTGTTTGTCGACGGACGTTCGACGCCCCGTGTCTCCCGCTTGAAAGGGAAGGCATTCAAGAAGGGCCGTCGATTCCCCGCCGCCGAACGCCGAGTTCCTCGACGCTTCTCGACGCCTCTCGAAGATCCGTGACTCCCGCTTGAAAGGGGGTCGCTCAAGAAGGATCTGTCGACGCCTCTTTGAAGAACTTGACTCCACCAGGTACATTGGGGGGGTAAAAACATTATAGGAGGGAATAAGACTTGCAGAACAATATATGGACTGGGATTGTGCTATATCTTTATTTTACAGGTTGCCCAGGTGGGGGGATCTCCACACAGAACTGTGTCTAGTGGTAGGGGCCAGTATTCTGCCTATTGCTCAATCATCTTATTTTCTCTCCTCTCTCTACTGCTGGTTTCACTCTATTGATCTGTGTTATAGTATTGTTGATGCACTTTAATAAGAGCTAATACAAAGGGTGGTACCACTTTAGAATTGTATCTATTTGCCATTGTTGATTTTCCTAAGTACAAAGTGAGTTATTATGATAAGTGTACATAACCTTGAATATTGATTATATAAAGATTGTGTTCTAACCAATACAGTGTGTGGACATTCCTTTGTGTGGGCTTGGGGACTACACTGTACTTAAGAACCAGCCCGCATCACCTCCTGAGAAGCTAGGCCTTGATTGCTCGACCATTGCTACCGTACTAGAGAATCTTGGCTGGGGTCCTCTGTGCCTCTCTTCTACCATATAGAGAGCAGAAGTACAGACACCCCCCACCGGTCCTTTACAGCTGGTGGCAGCGGTGGGATGCTTATGGTTTTAAGAATCAGTGTATAACCGTGCCACTTACAAAGGATATCTGCACTTTATTAAATTAAGGTTTAGTTGTGTACAAGATGACTGCATTACAAACAATGGAGTCCATTGCAAATGGCAAATTGACTCGGATGAGCTTGGAGGCTCTCCAGAGTGCTTGTGAAGCCAGGGAGTTAGACTTTGTGGATAAGTCTAGGGCTGAGCTGATAGCTGCCCTGGTGGACTACCAGACTGATGGTGAAACTCTTGATGAGGGGGGGAATGCAACCAATGAGGACTCTGCCCCTGGGGTTTCTGCTGAATCTGTTTCTGGGAACGCCGCCATTCCTGCTGCCTCTGTTCCAAACCCCAGCAATTCCTTGGAGCTTGAGTTATTAAGGATGAAATTGGCCTTTGAATACCGCAAGTTGGAAATAGATGCTGAACTTAAGAAAGAGGAGTTGGCTCAACAAGTGGAGCTCAAGAATAGGGATCTTGAACTCAAGAGCCAGGACACTGAATGTCAGAGAATCCAGCTAGAGAAAGCTAGAGTGGAGACTTCAGCTAAAACCAGTGAGAGTGTCAGGTCCCCAGCAACCAAGTTTATGAAAGATTTGGTTGGTGTATTTGTGGAGGGTTCAGATATCCTCCAATGGATTGAAGCGTTTGAAATGGCTTGTGCGATTCATGATGTTGATAAAAGAGATTGGGCTAAGTGTTTGTTAAGCAGAGTGCCTCAAACTGGATATGACTGTATTCTGAAGCTGAGTGTGGAAGAAAGGGGTCAGTATGAGTGTATGAAGTCTTCTTTGAATGCCAAGTTTGGCAAGACACCTACCCAATACCTTAGAAGGTTCAGGGATTTTAAGAAAAGAGAGAATGTGTCTTGGGTTGACTGGGTGAGTGCTGCGCACATGAACATGATGGGGGGGATTGATGGATACAAGGTTAAGACTTTTGTTGAATTGTCCCACCTCTTGTTTTTTGAGCATTTTTCTGAAGCCTGTTCACCAGAGCTGCGTCAGTATGTGGCTGACCAGAACATTTTGGACCCCTTTAAGCTGGCTAGGTTGGCTGACAAGTGGGTCTCCCACCGGGTGTCCCCTAAGGACTCCAGTGGGAAGGACAAGGACAAAGAAAAGGGGGCCTCTCAGAAAGCTGAGGAGTCCCACAAGCAGTCACAGTCGGGTAAAGCAAAACCTTCCTCTCCTAAGACCCAAAAATCTAGTGGGGATAAGTCATCTGTGGGTGGGAATAAGAGTAGTGGTCCACCTGCTGCAAAGCAGGCTCCCAGTGGTTCCAGTACCGTACCCCGCACTCCTGGCGCTTGTTGGGACTGTGGGGCTCTGGATCACAAAAGGGGTGACCCCAAGTGTAAAGGTAAGGCACTTGGAGTACAGGCTGCCAGCCTGACCTACCCTTACCCCGTGTCTGAGGTGGAGGCCACTGTCCTCCCCTCCTCTACCGGGATCACATTTGGTGCTCCGGTAGAGATTTCCTTAGTGTCCCTTGGGGCCTGGGACCAGTATGCAGAAGTACTGGCGACTATCCCACAGAACACCCGTAGGTTTTTGAGAAGTGTCCTCTTGAATGGCCAGCCTTCTACTGGTTTGAGAGACACTGGGGCAAGCATGACAGTGGTGGACAGGACCCTGCTCAAGCCAGAGGACTATGTAGGTGCTCCTCTGAGAACCACCAGGTTAGCTGGTGGGCCTCCCAAATTATCGCCTGTAGCCTTGGTCACACTCATGATTGGAGACAAGACAGCAAAGCTTCCTGTCCTGGTTCAGGACAATGTCCCTGCCAACATTCTGTTAGGAAACGATCTAGTAGAGTTGGGGTTGAGCTCGGATGGTCTTCCCATGACTGCTGCTGCAGTCACTAGGTCACAGGTGACACCGAGTCTGGCTGTGAGTCAGGTACCCGAGCCAAAGGCGAGGCCTAAGGCAAGAAGAAGGAAGACCAAGAAGGCCACCTCTGTGAAGGGAACACCTTCTCTTCCTGCTGTTCCGACAGCACCCATTGGGATCCATGCTCCGGACGGGCTGGGTCCAGTGGAAAACCCAAACTCAACTCCTGTGGGAGAAGAGACAGAAGACTCTCCTGTGGGAGAGGTTCTCAACCAGGAGGATCATCCCGACCTTCAATGCTTGTTAGCTGAAGGGGGACCCTCCCGGGCAGACTTCTGTAAGGGACAGAGAGAGTGCCACTCTCTCGAGGGACTGAGGAAACAGGCCCTGTCCCAGGCACAAGGAGAAGTGCCTAGGACGTTCCGGATTTATTGGGAGGGTGAGCTCCTTGTTAGTGAGCCCACTAAGCCTGAACCTGGTGCCCTCAAGAGGTTGGTGGTACCCCAGGTTTACAGGCCCTTCCTACTGCAGTTGGTGCATGAGGTGCCCTTGGCTGGTCATCTTGGGACCAAGAAGAATAAGCAGAGGCTCTCTGCCCATTTCTACTGGCCACGGATGGGAGTAGAGGTGGAGTCCCACTGTAGGACCTGCCCAACTTGTCAGTTGTCTGGCAAGACTGGAGGAAGGGTCATTGCCCCACTGCAGCCATTGCCAGTGGTTGGCACACCATTTGAGAGGGTGGGCATCGACATCGTCGGTCCCCTTGACCCTCCCACTTCAGGTGGACATCGGTTCATCCTGGTCTTGGTAGATCATGCCACCAGGTACCCTGAGGCAATACCCCTTCGGACTGTTACTGCCAAGGTGGTTGCCAGGGCTCTCCTGGGCATTTTCACCCGTGTTGGATTCCCCAAGGAGGTTGTCTCTGACCGAGGATCCAACTTCATGTCTAGTTACATGAAAACCATGTGGAAAGAGTGCGGGGTAACCTACAAGTTCTCCACCTCTTACCACCCCCAGACCAATGGTCTGGTTGAGAGATTTAATAAAACTCTCAAGGGCATGCTAGGGGCTTTGGAAGAACCCCTAAGGAGGAAATGGGATCTCCTCCTGCCATGCCTGCTGTTTGCTTACAGAGAGGTACCTCAAGAGGGTGTTGGTTTCAGCCCCTTTGAGTTACTTTTTGGACATCCCGTGAGGGGGCCCCTCGCCTTGATCAGAGAAGGCTGGGAAGCCACCCCTCCAGGTCCCGCCAAGCAAGTGGGGGACTATGTGTTAGGCCTCAGACGGAGGATGACACAGATGATGGGTCAGGCAACAGCAAATCTCAAGGCCAGCCAGGAATTGAATAAGTACTGGCATGAACCTTAAAGCCTCGCAAGTGGATTGGACTCCGGGACAGGAAATCCTTGTGATGGAGCCTACCAAGCCTAGAGCTTTGGCAGACAAGTGGACTGGACCCTTCAGGATCATCTCCAAGATGGGCGAAGTCAATTATCTGGTTGACATGGGAGCCTCTGGGGTAGCCCCTCAGATATTCCATGTCAACAGGCTCAAGCCTTTCCACCGGCGAGCAGAAGTCTCATGTCTCTTGCTAGCTTCAGGGCAAGAAGAGGATGAGAGTGAGCCCCTTCCTGATTTGCTGCATAGCAACCCTCAGGATGGCTCAGTGGAGGGAGTACACCTCTCTCCGGATTTGACAACAGAGCAACAGAGGGCCTGCAGGGCTTTGCTCCAACAATATGCCTCTCTGTTTTCACTGACGCCAGGCCTTAGACCGTGGTGTAGGCATGAAATTGACACTGGTGACAGTGTGCCTGTCAAAAGCAGGTGTTACCGTATGTCAGATACCGTCAAGAACCACATCCAGGCTGAGGTCGCCAAGATGTTGGATCTGGGTGTTATTGAACCCTCAACCAGTCCCTGGTCCAGTCCAGTGGTCCTTGTCCCCAAGGCAAGTTCCCAGGCGGGTACCAAGGATTGGAGGTTCTGTGTGGACTACCGAGGAGTCAATGCCGTCACCAAAACTGACGCGCACCCATTGCCCAGGGCTGATGAGCTCGTGGACACCATAGGTGCTGCCAAATTTGTGAGCACCTTTGACCTTACCTCAGGCTATTGGCAAATAGCTCTGACGGACCAGGCCAAGGAAAAGACGGCCTTCTCAACACCTGAGGGACTCTACCAGTTTAGGGTCATGCCTTTTGGGTTGAAGAATGTGTGGCTTACTTAGACAACATTGCCGTCTACAGTTCCACCTGGGAAGAGCATTTGACACATCTGGATAAGGTGTTGCAGGCCTTGAAAAGGGCTAACCTCACTATCAAGGCCACCAAGTGCCAGATAGCTCAGGGGAAAGTTACCTATCTTGGTCATGAGGTAGGAGGGGGTCAAATCCAACCTCTCTCCAGTAAAGTACAGGATGTACAGAACTGGGAGACTCCCACTACTCAAACCCAGGTGAGAGCCTTTTTGGGCCTCACTGGGTACTATCGCAATTTCATGGCAGACTATGGAACCATAGCTGCACCCCTGACAGCTCTAACTTCACCCAAACAGCCTAGGAAGGTTAATTGGACCGAAGACTGTCAGAGGGCCTTTGATGGCTTGAAAGAAAGTCTGTGTAGGGCACCTGTGTTGTGTGCGCCTGACTACAGCCGACCCTTTATCGTCCAGACGGATGCCTGCGACACCGGAATTGGAGCTGTCTTGTCCCAGTTAGATGACAAAGGGAGAGAACATCCTATCATATTCATCAGTAGACAACTCAAGGGTAGAGAGCTTAGGTGGGCTACTGCTGAAAAGGAGTGTTTTAGCATAGTTTGGAGCCTTAGGCGTTTTAGGCCCTACCTTACGGGGTCTAACTTCAAGGTCCAAACTGATCATAAGCCCCTGAAGTGGCTTATGCAGATGAAGGGTGAGAATCCGAAATTGCTCAGGTGGTCCATTAGCCTGCAAGGGCTAGACTTCACCATAGAGCACAGACCAGGGAAGAGTCACGATAATGCAAATGGCCTTTCCAGAAGGTATGTTGACCGTCTGGATGAGGATGTCTATCCCGTGGGAGATTAGACACCCTCCACCTCAGTCTGGGGGGGGCGACTGTGATGCTGGAAATGCATCAGAGGGACAGGGCCTCTGAATCCTTGTCCTTTACTGCTTTTTATCGTGTGTTCTGTCATGTTTTCTGCCCAGGAGTCCATGTGGGACTCCTGGCAGTGCAGCTCTCTCTTTTGGTTTGGTGAACAGACCCATTGGATACCATTATGGCACCCATGGGTAGGGGTACAACCCTGTGCCCCTAGTGTATGTTTTTGGGCACCTGTGGGAGGCCCACAGAGCAGGGTATGGGCTGGTGGCAGCTCCATGCTGAATTTGACAGGTGCTCTGGGTGTCCTCCATTTTGGGATACCCGGGCCCTGCCATTGGGATCAGTTGATTCCTGATAGGAAACAAGATGGCCCCTGTGGCCTCTTGCTTTCTATTGCCTGTTACCTTGTTTTCCCAAAGTCCTGGGAAGTCTTGACTCTGTCCCTTCCCCCTGACTGGCTGTTGGGTGGAAGTTCCATATATGGTGTTGTTGTGAAGGCCCAGCTAGACTGACTGGAGCCCTCCCAGTGACTGTATGTTGTGGGTACCTCCTGTGGGTGGGACCTGGGTGAATGGAGTGTGTGACCAATATACACTCCTTGTTGTGGTTGTCTGGTTTCTGGCATGAGAGACAAAGACTGAGACAGCCCTGCCCGAAACTGGCCTGAATGCAGTGTGTAGTGTTGAATGGCTGGGTACTTGTCCCAATCCACATTCCTTGTTGTGAGTGTCTGAAAGGGAGGAGTGTGGCCTGAATGCACTGTGTGCCTGATTGGCTGACTGGCTGCATGAATGCCCTTCTGTATGATTGGCTGCTGAGTGTGTGCCAGCAGTGTGGATGAGAGACAGAATAGTATATCTGGGGACCTCTCACCACTGGTAGGAGGTTCAGGAACGTTCAGAAGCGTTCAGAAGCGTTGTGAAGTTGAGTCTCCACTCAAAAGAGTAACTGGAACTGCTGATCCTCAACATCCAGGTGGAAGAAGAAGACTTGCCGTTGCATTTGCTTCGACCGATCCGAAGGCTGCCGAAATCGTCGAAGACTGACCCGAGAGAGAACCTGGTAAGGCGCCCTCTTCCCGTGCTCCGAGGGACCATCGAGCACCGCTCCATCTTCGCCGAAGCGCCCTGGAAGACAGACCCTCGAAAGGCTGCCGACCCGAGACGGGACCGCCGAGGAGATCGAAGTGAAGCACCCGGACATCGACGCCGTCGAAGTCCATTGTCGTCGACCAGGGTTCGCAGGTTTGTGTAACCGCTGGAGGCCCGTCGAAGTTGTGTTGCCCAGCCGTGGGAACCACTTGACGCCGTGCCGCCAACGACCGGAGCCGTCCGCTCCTTTGCCTAAGAACATTCGAACCGAAGGACTCCCTCGTCCGCACCGTCGACCGCTTTATCCTGCCGGAGAAAGTCAAGGACGACCAACGCGCCGAGGAGAAACCTGCCGGTGGGTTTCCCGCCACCCGAAGACCACAAAGACTCGAACGACTCGACGCTCTTGCTGGGCCTCCGTCTCCACAATCATTGCGGTCCAGAACTATTGTCACCGAGGTGCCCCGCACGCCTCTGCCTTGCAGGACGCTGACGCTCCGACGCCGACGAGCACCGCTCGGACGAAGCTGCCGCCTCATCGACGCCTTTCTACCCTGTTTGTCGACGGACGTTCGACGCCCCGTGTCTCCCGCTTGAAAGGGAAGGCATTCAAGAAGGGCCGTCGATTCCCCGCCGCCGAACGCCGAGTTCCTCGACGCTTCTCGACGCCTCTCGACGATCCGTGACTCTCGCTTGAAAGGGGGTCGCTCAAGAAGGATCTGTCGACGCCTCTTCGAAGAACTTGACTCCACCAGGTACATTGGGGGGGTAAAAACATTATAGGAGGGAATAAGACTTGCAGAACAATATATGGACTGGGCTTGTGCTATATCTTTATTTTACAGGATGCCCAGGTGGGTGGATCTCCACACAGAACTGTGTCTAGTGGTAGGGGCCAGTATTCTGCCTATTGCTCAATCATCTTATTTTCTCTCCCCTCTCTACTGCTGGTTTCACTCTATTGATCTGTGTTACAGTATTGTTGATGCACTTTAATAAGAGCTAATACAAAGGGTGGTACCACTTTAGAATTGTATCTATTTGCCATTGTTGATTTTCCTAAGTACAAAGTGAGTTATTATGATAAGTGTACATAACCTTGAATATTGATTATATAAAGATTGTGTTCTAACCAATACAGTGTGTGGACATTCCTTTGTGGGGGCTTGGGGACTACACTGTACTTAAGAACCAGCCCGCATCACCTCCTGAGAAGCTAGGCCTTGATTGCTCGACCATTGCTACCGTACTAGAGAATCTTGGCTGGGGTCCTCTGTGCCTCTCTTCTACCATATAGAGAGCAGAAGTACAGACACCCCCCACCGGTCCTTTACAGGCCACCCCTCCAATTTGGCCATGTGTGGGTACCCACGGGTGTCCTCTTTTGGAAAATGAGTGGGGTTCCCTGGTTTCCTTGCTGGCTTCGACACCCTAGGCCCAAATCTGTAGGTTGCCCACATAAACAAAATGGGCAGTGGCGAAAGGCTTGGGGTTACCAGTGGGTTACCCTTTTCCTTTTGCGCCCCCGGTAGGTGCACCCACACATGTGAGGTACCGTTTTCATCGGGACACCTGTGGGCACGCGAGAAGGTAGGCCATGTGTTGTTGGCGGTGTGTTTCGGTGAGTGGCCAGAGCGAAATGTCTGAGAACTGTCTTAATTTCCAGCCAATTTCAGAGCCATTTCCCTGTGTCCACTCACCGAAACACGTCGCCAACAACAGATGTCATACCTTCTCGCTTTCCCACAGGTGTCCCGAGGAAAAAGGTATCTCACATGTGTGGCTGCACCTACCGGGGGCGCAAAAGGAAAAGGGTAACCTGCTGGTAACCCCAAGCCTTTCGCCACAGCACAATTTGTTCATGTGGGCAACCTACAGATTTGGGCCTAGGGTGTCGAAGCCAGCAAGGAAAACAGGGAACCCCATGCATTTCCCAAAAGAGGACACCCGTGCGAATGCGCCGAGGTCTGACTTGCGCGAAGCACCCCAGAATTTATTACCCAGAACCCCAGACAAAGTGAACATTGTGTTTTTTCCCCACCAAAAATAACACTTTGTCGGGGATTGTGGCTAATAAAAACTGGAGCAATTTGCGCAAGGCAGACCTCTGTGGATTCCCACGGGTGTCCTCTTTTGGAAAATGCATGGGGTTCCCTGTTTTCCTTGCTGGCTTTGACACCCTAGGCCCAAATCTGTAGGTTGCCCACATGAACAAAATGGGCAGTGGCGAAAGGGTTGGGGTTACCAGTGGGTTACCCTTTTCCTTTTGCGCACCCATTAGGTGCACCCACACATGTGAGGTACTGTTTTCATCGGGACACCTGTGGGAACGCGAGAAGGTAGGCCATGTGTTGTTGGCGGTGTGTTTCGGTGAGTGGCCAGAGCGATATGTCTGAGAATTGTCTTCATTTCCAGCCAATTTCAGAGACATTTCCCTGTGTCCACTTACCAAAACACGTCGCCAACAACAGATGTCATACCTTCTCGCGTTCCCACAGGTGTCCTGACGAAAAAGGTACCTCACATGTGTGGGTGCACCTACTAGGGGCGCAAAAGGAAAAGGGTAACCCGCTGGTAACCCCAAGCCTTTCGCCAAAGCACAATTTGTTCATGTGGGCAACCTACAGATTTCGGCCTAGGGTGTGAAGACAGCAAGGAAAACAGGGAACCCCATGTATTTCCCAAAAGAGGACACCCGTGGGAATGCACAGAGGTCAGACTTGGCAAAGCGGCCCAGAATTTATTACCCAGAACCCCAGACAAAGTGAACATTGTGTTTTTTCCCCACCAAATATCACACTTTGTCAGGGATTGTGGCTAATAAAAACTGGGGCAATTTGCGCAAGGCAGACCTCTGTGGATTCCCACAGGTGTCCTCTTTTGGAAAATGCATGGGGTTCCCTGTTTTCCTTGCTGGGTTCGACACCCTAGGCCCAAATCTGTAGGTTGCCCACATGAACAAAATGGGCAGTGGCGAAAGGCTTGGGTTTACCAGTGGTTACCCTTTTCCTTTTTGCGCCCCCGGTAGGTGCACCCACACATGTAAGGTACCGTTTTCATCGGGACACCTGTGGGAACGCGGGACGGTAGGCCATGTGTTGTGGGCGGTGTGTTTCTATGATTGGCCAGAGCGAAATGTCTGAGAATTGTCTTAATTTCCTGCCAATTTCAGAGACATTTCCCTGTGTCCACTCACCGAAACACGTCGCCAACAACAGATGTCATACCTTCTGGCGTTCCCACAGGTGTCCCGACGAAAAAGGTACCTCGCATGTGTGGGTGCACCTACCGGGGGCGCAAAAGGAAAAGGATAACCCACTGGTAACCCCAAGCCTTTCGCCACAGCACAATTTGTTCATGTGGGCAACCTACAGATTTGGGCCTAGGGTGTCGAAGCCAGCAAAGAAAACAGGGAACCCCATGCATTTCCCAAAAGAGGACACCCGTGCGAATGCACCGAGGTCTAACTTGCGTGAAGCGGCCCAGAATTTATTACCCAGAACCCCAGACAAAGTGAACATTGTGTTTTTTCCCCACCAAATATCACACTTTGTGGGGGATTGTGGCTAATAAAAACTAGGGCAATTTACGCAAGGCAGAACACTGTGGATTCCCACGGGTGTCCTCTTTTGGAAAATGCATGGGGTTCCCTGTTTTCCGTGCTGGCTTCGACACCCTAGGCCCAAATCTGTAGGTTGCCCACATGAACAAAATGGGCAGTGGCGAAAGGCTTGGGGTTACCAGTGGGTTACCCTTTTCCTTTTGCGCCCCCGGTAGGTGCACCCACACATCTGAGGTACCGTTTTCATCGGGACACCTGTGGGAACGTGAGAAGGTAGGCCATGTGTTGGTGGCGGTGTGTTTCGGTGAGTGGCCAGAGCGAAATGTCTGAGAACTGTCTTCATTTCCAGCCAATTTCAGAGACATTTCCCTGTGTCCACTCAGCAAAACACGTCGCCAACAACAGATGTCATACCTTCTCACATTCCCAGAGGTGTCCCGACGAAAAAGGTACCTCACATGTGTGGGTGCACCTACCGGGGGCGCAAAAGGAAAAGGATAACCCACTGGTAACCCCAAGCCTTTCGCCACAGCACAATTTGTTCATGTGGGCAACCTACAAATTTGGGCCTAGGGTGTCGAAGCCAGCAAGGAAAACAGGGAACCCCATGCATTTACCAAAAGAGGACACCTGTGGGAATGCGCAGAGGTCTGACTTGCGGGAAGCGGCCCAGAATGTATTACCCAGAAACCCAGACAAAGTGAACATTGTGTTTTTTCCCCACCAAATATCACACTTTGTCGGGGATTGTGGCTAATAAAAACTGGGTCAATTTGCTCAAGGCAGACCTGTGTGGATTCCCACGGGTGTCCTCTTTTGGAAAATGCATGGGGTTCCCTGTTTTCCTTGCTGGCTTCGACACCCTCGGCCTAAATCTGTAGGTTGCCCACATGAACAAAATGGGCAGTGGCGAAAGGCATGAGGTTACCAGTGGGTTACCCTTTTCCTTTTGCGCCCCCGGTAGGTGCACCCACACATGTGAGGTACCGTTTTCATCGGGGCACGTGTGGGGACGCGAGAAGGTAAGCCATGTGTTGTTGGTGGTGTGTTTCGGTGGGTGGCCAGAGCGAAATGTCTGAGAATTGTCTGCATTTCCAACCAATTTCAGAGACATTTCCCTGTGTCCACTCACCGAAACACGTCGCCAACAACAGATATCATACCTTCTCGCGTTCCCACAGGTGTCCCGACGTAAAAGGTACCTCACATGTGTGGTTGCACCTACCGGGGGCTCAAAAGGAAAAGGGTAACCCGCTGGTAACCCCAAGCCTTTTGCAACAGCACAATATGTTCATGTGGGAAACCTACAGATTTGGGCCTAGGATGTCGAAGCCAGCAAGGAAAATAGGGAACCCCATGCATTTACCAAAAGAGGACACCTGTGGGAATGCGCAGAGGTCTGACTTGCGGGAAGCGGCCCAGAATTTATTACACAGAACCCCAGACAAAGTGAACATTGTGTTTTTTCCCCACCAAATATCACACTTTGTCGGGGATTGTGACTAATAAAAACTGGGGCAATTTGCGCAAGGCAGACCTCTGTGGATTCCCACGAGTGTCCTCTTTTGGAAAATGCATGGGGTTCCCTGTTTTCCTTGCTGGCCTCGACACCCTAGACCCAAATCTGTAGGTTGCCCACATGAACAAAATGGGCAGTGGCGAAAGGCTTGGGGTTACCAGTGGGTTACCCTTTTCCTTTTGCGCCCCCGGTAGGTGCACCCACACATGTGAGGTACCGTTTTCATAGGGACACTTGTGGGGACGCAGGAAGGTAGGCCACGTGTTGTTGGCTGTGTGTTTCGGTGGGTGGCCAGAGCAAAATGTCTGAGAATTGTCTGCATTTCCAGCCAATTTCAGAGACATTTCCCTGTGTCCACTCACCGAAAAACATCGCCAATAACAGATGTCATACCTTCTTGCGTTCCCACAGGTGTCCCTGTTAGGGAGAATTCTCTGTTTAGGCTGAATTTCCTAACCTAGTGAGTCCCCCAGCAGCTTTGCTGGATTTCTGGAGTTTGTTTTTTCCATCCTGCCAAGAGTGAGACTCTTTTTCTCCCACTCTTGGACATGAATGTGTGTTAATTCCTTTGAATGTCAATGTGTACTATGGGGTCTTTTACTCCATAGGGTCTCATATGTTTTTCTATGTGTGTTACACCGCACCCTCCGTGCCGTAACACTGGGGCGTCCTAGAGGATCCCCACCATAGACTCCATACCCTGGGACCGACTACTGTCTCCCAGGGCATGTAAAGTCACCATTGGCTTTACTAGACCTAAATTTACTAACAGAACTAGTACAAACCATCCTATTGTGGAAGTACTAGTAGGGGTAATTCGATTACCCCTGGGTCTGTTATTCGAGGGGGCACTGTCCCGTCCCCCCTCGTCGAGTTTTGGCTGGTGGCAGTGGAAACTAATTGTTATATTCGGCCGCGAATATAACCCTATGGGATTCTTCCCATTGTTGAAGATTAATACTTTTTCTTGTTAGTCTCTAACATACCACCGGTTTATTTGTCTTAAACAAATCTATCGGTTGGTTTTTTTCTGCCAGAACTCGGTTTTTAAAATGGCGTCTGTGTTCGTCTCTGTGACTCCTAAACCAAAGGTTGAGCCCTTTGTTCCACTTTTGGCGAGCTTCTGCACAGAGGCCCTCCAAAGTGGTGCCATTCTGTCTGGGTACCACAGGGGGTGTAGGAGGGGGTTTAGGCACCCTGGACTGAGTTGCCTTGCCAACTCAAGTCGCACTCTGGTGTGATTGGCCCAAGTGGTGAGCCACCCCGCTCACCACTTAGCGTGTTTTGATTGACAGCTAGGCTGAATGAATGGGGGTTTTCTGCATAAAAGCAGGGCTTTTGGGACTGGATCTTCAGAAGTCGCCACAGGACCTAAGAATCCAACAAGGGTAAAGCTGAGCCGACCTGCAACGACAACACCTCCGGTGGAGCCCTGCTGAACTGTCTCACCACTTCCCAACGACAGAGGAGATGTCCCGGCCGGAGAGTCTTCTTCCCCTGACTGGTGGGAACAACCAGTCCCCTTTGCTTTTTCTTCGCTTCCAGGGCGTAGTGGTCGAATTGCCCGTGCAGAGCACCCCGGCAACTGGATAGCCACTAACCCGTACCGCGACCAAAAGGTGGTGCCTTGTGACGGAGAACTCCGCGGCTGGTCTCTTCCCTGGTGGTGCAACGATCTTCAACTTTCCTTGGACGACGAGATCATCTCTTCTCTTGGCAAAGCCCAGACTTGCATCCACCACCAGGAACAACTGCCCCCGCCGGAGCTGTCTCTCCACATACCAGGTACCGTGTCCGACTGGCTTCCCTTTTTGCCGGATAGAGTGAGGTGTCTTAATCCTCGCCTCTCCATTGGGTCGCCTCCAAGCTTTCTTAACTTTCTGTTCTGAACTGGTCCACTCTTTCGATAACAAATTGTGACAAAGACTCGAAGTGCATTTCCACTGTGATACTTTTTGGGACCTATCGCCTTGCCTCTCTCCGAGTGGGCCTGGCCTCTGAACTTTGCGATCTACAGTAGACCCTGCCTTACTTGCCTTGCATTTGTTCGTAAAAGTGTTGGTACCGAGTTGATTTCATACCCTGCCTTTTCTCTCCCATCCTAACGAATACTAGAATACCATCTAGGTTAAAGCATTCACCTCTGTCTGCAAATAAGTGGTGCCGTTGAACCTAGACTTGTCGAACTATTTGTTAGGGGGATTGATTTACTTATAGTAATTGTACTTGAAGTTGTTTGCCGTATTAGTGCCAGAGTGTTTTCCATAGATGTGTTGTTATAAATAAATACCTATATATCTTTACACCCAAGCTCTGTTCCGTGTTTTCTTCTTCTACTGTGTAAATTGCCCTATTTTGTATACTCCACATACTGCCTAACTTTTCTTTAGATAAGTCTGACTGCTCAGCCACAGCTACCAGGTGAATCTGTGTGGTACAGACAGCTACCAAGTGGGTTTACTGCCAACACCTGTAAGCCTAAATCTTTTGCAGTGGTCCCAGAGGGAACTGCACAGGTTTTCCCCTTAACACTGGTGTACAGCGGTGGGATTTGTATCGAGTATACAGTTTAGAGTGCTTTTCAACACTTTAGGATAACTAACCACAAAGCTTAGCACTAAAAAGCAACTTTCAAAAACATGTCTACTATGGAAGTTTTCAGTCAAGAGTCCTTGTCAGGTGAAAATATTGAGAGTTTGAGAGCTCTCTGTAGACAAGAGAATCTTTCTGTAAGAGGCAAGAAAGTAGAATTGATAGCAAGATTGCTGAAAAAACAAAGTCTGGGTACTGGTTCAGAGGAACCAACTTCTCCAGCGAATGTAGAAAACAGTGATGGTATTGATCTGAATCAAAGTCTTGATAACGGGTCAGAAGAGGAAAGTGAACCTAATGAAGTTAGCCACTCTGAGCCTCTGTCTGCCTTACAGACTGTACCTACGGGGCCCATACCAGGTCCCACATGTAACCCTGCTTATTTTGAACTTGAAAAAATGAAGCTCGAATTAGAATACAAACGGTTTTTGGCTCAATCTGAAAGAAACCAAGAGCTCGAGTTCAGACGGATGAATGCCCAGGCTGAGCAGAAGCAAGCTGAGTTAAGGCTCAGAGAAATAGAACTTAATCACGAGTTAGAGATGAAAAAGTTGTCTGTGGAAAATGCTTCTCTCTCCTCTGGTTCCTCTAGAAGCTCCAGTCCCAAAAGACCCCGGATGCCGAAGGAATTAGTGGGTATGTATGAACCGAGATTGGATGTTTTGGATTGGTTAAAACTGTTTGAGTACAATCATGGGCTCCAGGACATCACCGGGAATGAGTTACTTCCCTGGTTGTTCTCTAGGCTCCCCCCTGTTGCGACTGATGTGGTAATGGAGTTGGGGGAGGCGGATAAGAAGGATTACAAAAGTGTGAAACTAGCTTTGATAGCTAGATTCGGGAAGACCCCTTCCCAGTATCTTAAGAGGTTTAGAACCCTCAAAAAGCATGACGGTACCCCTTGGGCTACCTGGGTGAGTGAAGGGTTGAAAAACTTAGAGGGATGGATTAAGGGTTACAAAGTGAACACTTATGAGGGTATGAAGAATCTTTTTATGTTGGAGTCTATTTATGATGCCTGTTCTCCTGAGCTCAGACAGCACTTGGCTGATTCGAAGGAATTGGATTCCAGGGAGCTAGCTAAGGCTGCTGACTTGTGGGTTGCCAACAGGGCTACTCATAAGGATTCTGGGGCAACTCAGAAAAAGGGCGAGGGAAAACAGCCTAAAAAAGACTCAAAAGAGAATTGTAATAACTCAAATTCCAAAGAGGGCCCCAAACAAAACCAGAAGGGTAAGCCACAAGGAAAACCGCAGCAGTATAGTGTGTCTTCTGGTGCCAAACCGGAAGGAGGCCAGAACAAGCCACCATTCCAGAAAGCATTCGGTAAATGCTTTGTTTGTGGCTCAACTGACCACGTGAAAGAAGATCCCAGATGTAAGGGTAAACCTTCAGGGGTCCAGCTTGTATCCTTAGCCTTCGCTCCAGAGGAGGAAGTCCAAATGGCAAGTGGAAACTTTCTACTGCTGGCTGATGAACCCATTGGAGTCTCAGCCAGCGTTTCTTTAGTATCTCTGGGGTTGTGGGAACAACAGAATTTAGATGTCTATAATTCTATCCCCGATAATACTAAAGAGTATTATAAAGGACAGTGTCCAGGTGAATGGTCAGGAGACTCCTGCCATTAGGGACACTGGGGCCAGCATAATTGTGGTGGGTAAATCTTTTTTTCAGGCAGAGGATGTTGCTAAGGCACCCAAACGCCTCACCAAGTTAGCTGGAGGGCCTGTGCAGATGCTTCCCCAATTACCAGTTCTCATCCAGTGTAGCGACATGACTGTGAAGATACCTGTCAGCATACAGAGTGAGGTACCAGGATGCGTTCTGTTGGGCAACGATTTGAAAACTCTCGGAGTTGTATCGCATACCCCCAGACCTCCTAGTAAACGGTTACAGGAGCTAACCAGACCTGCAAGGGAGAGAACCATGCGAGGTGCTCTCCAGGAGATGATGAAGAAAGAAATCACTCCTGCTCCACTGGAATTGTCAGCTGCTGTCTCCAAGAAATCAGAAGCGAAAGGGAAACCTAAGACTTCTATACCGAAACCAGCAGCTTCAGTGCAGCCAACAAGGACTTCCCCGCGGTTGTCCAAAGTTACACCCGTAACTCCACCTCCAGCTGAGGCTGAGAGGGAGGTACAACCCTGTGTGGTAGAATTAGACTCTGAAGAAGAGCTAATGGAAGGCCAGGAACTCATTGGAGATCTGGATCCTGTTGACCATCCTGAGCTGCAGTCTTTACTGGCAGAAGGTGGACCCAGCAGGGCAGACTTCAGTAAGGGACAGAGGGAATGTCCAACTCTGGAAGGTCTTCGCCACCAGGCAGAAGCTCAGGCTGAAGGGCAAGAGCCTGGGAAATACAGGTTGCACTGGGAAGATGGCCTCTTCTACAGTGAACCGACCGAGTCTGCACCTGGAGACTACAAATGACTTGTAGTACCCCAAGAGAACAGACCACAGTTCTTGCAGTTAGCTCACGAGATTCCTTTGACTGGTCACTTGAGTTTCAAGAAGACTAAGGAAAGGCTCTCTCTCTACTTTTATTGGCCAAAGATGGGGGCCGAAGTAGAAAAACACTGCAGGAGCTGCCACACCTGCCAGACCTCTGGTAAGGTTGGCTCCAAGAATGTGGCACCTTTAGTGCCTCTCCCAGTCGTGGGAGTCCCATTTGAGAGAGTAAGGATTGACATTGTTGGTCCCCTTGATCCTCCAACCTCCTCAGGCAACCGGTTTATACTTGTTGTAGTAGACCATGCTACTAGGTATCCTGAGGCAATTCCTATGAGGACTGTTACAGACCTGGCTGTGGCTAAGGCCCTCATTGGTATTTTTACCAGGGTCGGGTTTCCTAAGGAAGTAATCTCTGTCAGGGGTCAAACTTTATGTCCCACTACATGAAAGCCATGTGGAAAACCTGTGGAGTTACTTACAAGTTCTCAACAGCTTACCACCCACAAACCAATGGGTTGGTAGAACCGTTCAACCGAACCATGAAGAGCATGATAGGTGCTTTAGAAGAACCCCTTAAGCGTAAGTGGGACCTCCTACTGCCATGCCTTCTCTTTGCTTATAGAGAAGTCCCTCAGGAGGGAGTAGGTTATCCTCCCTTTGAGCTTCTCTATGGTCATCCCGTCAGAGGTCCATTGGCCCTGATTAAGGAGGTGTTGGAGAGTGCTCCTTCCCCCAAGCCAGTCAGAGTGACTGACTACGTGATAGGTCTCTGGAGGAGAATGTCGCACATGAAGACGGAAGCAAGCGATAACTTGAAAGCTGGACAAGCATTGGTCAAGCACTGGCATGATCAAAAGGCTAACATGGTTGAGTTCGCTCAAGACCAGCTCGTTCTCGTTATGATCCCAACAAGGCAGAGGGCCTTGCAAGACAAATGGATGGGACCCTTCAGAGTTGTGGGTAAACTCGGAGAGGTCAAATATCTGGTGGACTTGGGCAATCCCAAGGAGGCTCCGACAGTCTTCCAAACCAACCGACTCAAGGCGTATGTCTCAAGACCCGATGTAGGAGCGTTGCTTCTAGCATCATCCGAGGAAGAAGAAGAGAGTGAAGCTCTTCCGGATCTCCTCAGAGGCTTACCTTTAGATGAAAAAATTGAAGGCGTAAATCTCTCTTCAAATCTGACACCTGAGCAACAAGAAGAGTGCAAATCTATGTTGAATCAGTTTGGCTCTCTGTTCTCACTTTCGCCAGGCTTGACCCCTTGGGGCCAGCATGACATACTCACTGGTGACTGTCTGCCAGTCAAAAGCAGAGGATACCGAATGTCAGAAAACGTACGAACCAACATCAAAGGTGAGGTCAGCAAGATGCTTGATCTCGGGGTAATAGAGCCCCCTACTAGTCCATGGTCTAGCCCAGTTGTGTTAGTACCAAAGGCTGGATCTAAAGAACTTAGATTCTGCGTGGATTATAGAGCTCTTAATGCAGTCACCAAGACTGATGCCCACCATTTGCCAAGAACAGATGAGTTGGTGGATAAACTTGGCGCCGCCAAGTTCCTCAGCACATTTGACTTGACGTCAGGCTATTGGCAAATAGCCCTGACAGACCATGCCAAGGAGAAAACTGCATTTTCTACCCCCGTTGGCTTATACCAGTTTAAGGTAATGCCTTTCGGATTGAAAAATGCACCTGGTACATTTCAACGGATGGTAAACCAGGTTCTGAACGGGATGGAGGACTTCTGCATGGCATACTTGGATGACATAGCAGTGTTCAGCAATTCCTGGGAAGAACATGTAACCCACCTAAGAGATGTTTTGCAGGCTCTTGGACGAGCCAATCTGACCATAAAGGCGAGTAAATGCCAAATTGGACAGAGTAAGGTAGTCTATCTTGGACATGAGGTAGGAGGTGGAGAAATAAGGCCTTTGCTCAGTAAGATTGAAGCTGTGCAAAATTGGACAACACCTACTACTCAAACCCAGGTGAGAGCTTTCTTAGGCCTCACTGGGTATTACAGGAATTTCATTGAGAACTATGGGACCATAGCTTCTCCACTGAATGTCATCTCCTCGCCCAAATTTCCTAAAATGGCTAGATGGAATGAGGAGGGCAATCAGGCTTTTGAAAACCTGAAAAAGGCTCTTTGCCAAGCCCCAGTACTCAGAGCTCCTGATTACCGCCAAACTTTCATTGTGCAGACAGATGCTTCAAATGTAGGAATAGGTGCCATACTCAGTCAACTGGATGGGAAAGGTAGGGAGCACCCCGTTTGCTTCATCAGCCGCAAGCTGAAGGTTCCTGAAACAAGGTGGGCAACAATCGAAAGAGAGTGCTTTGCTATCGTGTGGGCTCTGAAGAAGTTAAGGCCATACTTGTATGGTTCTACTTTTGTCATTCAGACTGACCACCATCCCTTGAGATGGTTAAGGCAAATGAAAGGGGAAAACCCAAAACTACTGAGATGGTCGATCTGCCTGCAAGGGTTTGATTTCACCATTGAGCACAGGTCAGGGTGTCACCACCAAAATGCTGATGGTCTCTCTAGGATGTATGTCATCGACTAGAGGTATGAGATTCATCCAGGAGTGGATTAAATCCTCCTGTCCCTTAGTCTGGGGGGGGCGAGTGTTACGGAGAATTCTCTGTTTAGGGTGAATTTCCTAACCTAGTGAGTCCCCCAGCAGCTTTGCTGGATTTCTGGAGTTTGTTTTTTCCATCCTGCCAAGAGTGAGACTCTTTTTCTCCCACTCTTGGACATGAATGTGTGTTAATTCCTTTGAATGTCAATGTGTACTATGGGCTATGGGGTCTTTTACTCCATAGGGTCTCATATGTTTTTCTATGTGTGTTACACCGCACCCTCCGTGCCGTAACACTGGGGCGTCCTAGAGGATCCCCACCATAGACTCCATACCCTGGGACCGACTACTGTCTCCCAGGGCATGTAAAGTCACCATTGGCTTTACTAGACCTAAATTTACTAACAGAACTAGTACAAACCATCCTATTGTGGAAGTACTAGTAGGGGTAATTCGATTACCCCTGGGTCTGTTATTCGAGGGGGCACTGTCCCGTCCCCCCTCGTCGAGTTTTGGCTGGTGGCAGTGGAAACTACTTGTTATATTCGACCCCGAATATAACCCTATGGGATTCTTCCCATTGTTGGAGATTAATACTTTTTCTTGCTAGTCTCTTAAATACCACCGGTTTATTTGTCTTAAACAAATCTATCAGTTGGTATTTTCTGCCAGAACTCGGTTTTTAAAATGGCGTCTGTGTTCGTCTCTGTGACTCCTAAACCAAAGGTTGAGCCCTTTGTTCCACTTTTGGCGGGCTTCTGCACAGAGGCCCTCCAAAGTGGTGCCATTCTGTCTGGGTACCACAGGGGGTGTGGGAGGGGGTTTAGGCACCCTGGACTGAGTTGCCTTGCCAACTCAAGTCGCACTCTGGTGTGATTGGCCCAAGTGGTGAGCCACCCCGCTCACCACTTAGCGTGTTTTGATTGACAGCTAGGCTGAATGAATGGGGGTTTTCTGCATAAAAGCAGGGCTTTTGGGACTGGATCTTCAGAAGTCGCCACAGGACCTAACAATCTGACGAGGGTAAAGCTGAGCCGACCTGCAACGACAACACCTTCGGTGGAGCCCTGCTGAACCGTCTCACCACTTCCCAACGACAGAGGAGATCTCCCGGCCGGAGAGTCTTCTTCCCCTGACTGGTGGGAACAACCAGTCCCCTTTGCTTTTTCTTCGCTTCCAGGGCGTAGTGGTCGAATTGCCCGTGCAGAGCACCCCCGCAACCGGATAGCCACTAACCCGTACCGCGACCAAAAGGTGCAACGATCTTCAACTTTCCTTGGACGACGAGATCATCTCGTCTCTTGGCAAAGCCCCGACTTGCATCCACCACCAGGAACAACTGCCCCCGCCGGAGCTGTCTCTCCACATACCAGGTACCGTGTCCGACTGGCTTCCCTTTTTGCCGGATAGAGTGAGGTGTCTTAATCCTCGCCTCTCCATTGGGTCGCCTCCAAGCTTTCTTAACTTTCTGTTCTGAACTGGTCCACTCTTTCAATAACAAATTGTGACAAAGACTCGAAGTGCATTTCCACTGTGATACTTTTTGGGACCTATCGCCTTGCCTCTCTCCGAGTGGGCCTGGCCTCTGCACTTTGCGATTTACAGTAGACCCTGCCTTACTTGCCTTGCATTTGTTCGTAAAAGTGTTGGTACCGAGTTGATTTCATACCCTGCCTTTTCTCTCCCATCCTAACGAATACTAGAATACATCTAGGTTAAAGCATTCACCTCTGTCTGCAAATAAGTGGTGCCATTGAACCTAGACTTGTCGAACTATTTTTTAGGGGGATTGATTTACTTATAGTAATTGTACTTGAAGTTGTTTGCCGTATTAGTGCCAGAGTGTTTTCCATAGATGTGTTGTTATAAATAAATACCTATATATCTTTACACCCAAGCTCTGTTCCGTGTTTGCTTGTTCTACTGTGTAAATTGCCCTATTTTGTATACTCCACATACTGCCTAACATTTCTTGAGAGAAGTCTGACTGCTCAGCCACAGCTACCAGGTGAATCTGTGTGGTACAGACAGCTACCAAGTGGGTTTACTGCCAACACCTGTAAGCCTAAATCTTTTGCAGTGGTCCCAGAGGGAACTGCACAGGTTTTCCGCTTAACAGTCCCGACAGAAAAGGTACCTCACATCTATGGCCCAAATCTGTGGGTTGCCCACATGAACAAAATGGCCAGAGCAAAATGTCTGAGAATTGTCTTCATTTCCAGCCAATTACAGAGACATTTCCCTGTGTCCACTCACCGAAACACGTCACCAACAACAGATGTCATACCTTCTCGCGTTCCCACAGGTGTCCCGACGTAAAAGGTACCTCACATGGTGGGTGCACCTACCGCGGGCGCAAAAGGAAAAGGGTAACCCTCTGGTAACCCCAAGCCTTTCGCCACAGCACAATTTGTGTATGTGGGCAACCTACAGATTTGAGCCTAGGGTGTCGAAGCCAGCAAGGAAAACAGGGAACCCCATGTATTTCCCAAAAGAGGACACCCGTGGGAATGCGCAGAGGTCTGACTTGCGCAAAGTGGCCCAGAATTTATTACCCAGAACCCCAGACAAAGTGAACATTGTGTTTTCTCCCCACCAAATATCACACTTTGTCGGGGATTGTGGCTAATAAAAACTATGGCAATTTGCGCAAGGCAGACCTCTGTGGATTCCCACAGGTGTCCTCTTTTGGAAAATGCATGGGGTTCCCTGTTTTCCTTGCTGGCTTTGACACCCTAAGCCCAAATCTGTAGGTTGCCCACATGAACAAAATGGGCAGTGGCAGAAGGCTTGGGGTTACCAGTGGGTTACCCTTTTCCTTTTGCGCCCTCGGTAGGTGCACCCACACATGTGAGGTACCGTTTTCATCGGGACACGTGTGGGGACGCGGGAAGGTAGGCCACGTGTTGTTGGCAGTGTGTTTCGGTGGGTAGCCAGAGCGAAATGTCTGAGAATTGTCTGCATTTCCAGCCAATTTCAGAGATATTTCCCTGTGTCCACTCACCGAAACACGTCGCCAACAACAGATATCATACCTTCTCACGTTTCCACAGGTGTCCCAACGAAAAAGGTACCTCACATGTGTGGGTGCACCTACCGGGGGCGCAAAAGGAAAAGGGTAACCCGCTGTTAACCCCAAGCCTTTCACCACAGCACAATTTGTTCATGTGGGCAACCTACAGATTTGGGCTTAGGGTATCGAAGTCAGCAAGCAAAACGGGAACCCCATGCATTTCCCAAAAGAGGACACCCGTGCAAATGCACCGAGGTCTGACTTGCGCGAAGCGGCCCAGAATTTATTACCCGGAACCCCAGACAAAGTGAACATTGTGTTTTTTCCCCACCAAATATCACACTTTGTCGGGGATTGTGGCTAATAAAAACTGGGGCAATTTGCTCAAGGCAGACCTCTGTGGATTCCCACAGGTGTCCTCTTTTCGGAAATGCATGGGGTTCCCTGTTTTCCCTGGTGGCTTGGACACCCAAGGCCAATATCTGTATGTTGTGGCGGTCGGCAGAGCGTCTCAAATTCTGGTCTGAAAACAGACTTGGGGTTACTTGTGTTTTAGGCTTTCCTCTTGGCGGCCAGGTAGGTGCACCCACACATGTGAGGTACCATTTTCATCGGGACACCTGTGGGAACGCGGTAAAATAGGCCATGTGTTGTTGGGGGGGTGTTTTGATGGGTGAGCCGAGTGAAATGTGCGGAAAATCCATTTTTTTCCCCACATTTCAGACATTGGGGGGGTGTCTGGGTAATAAATTCTGGGGCGATTTGGGCATATCATACCTCTGCGGATTCCCACGGGTGTCCTCTTTTTGGAAATGCATGGGGTTCCCTGTTTTCCCAGGTGGCTTGGACACCCGAGGCCCATATCTGTATGTTGTGCCGGTCGGCAGAGCGTCTCAAATTCCGGTCTGGAAAAACACTTGGAGTTACTTGTGTTTTAGGCTTTCCCCTTGGCGGCCAGGTCGGTACACCCACACATGTGAGGTACCGTTTTCATCGGGACACCTGTGGGAACGCGGGACAGTAGGCAATGTGCTGTTGGGGGCGTGTTTTGATGGGTGAGCCAAGCGAAATGTGCGGAAAATGCGTTTTTTCCCCCACATTTTGGACTTTGTGGGGGTGTCTGGGTAATAAACTCTGGGGCGATTTGGGCATATCATACCTCTGCGGATTCCAACAGGTGTCCTGTTTTCGAAAATGCATGGGGTTCTCTGTTTTCCCCGGTGGCTTGGCCACCCAAGGCCCATATCTGTATGTTGTGCCGGTCGGCAGAGCGTCTCAAATTCCGGTCTGAAAACAGACTTGGGGTTACTTGTGTTTTAGGCTTCCCCCTTGGCGGCCAGGTAGGTGCACCCACACATGTGAGGTACCGTTTTCATCGGGACACCTATGGGAACGTGGGACGGTAGGCCATGTGTTGTTGGGGGCGTGTTTCGATGGGTGAGCTGAGCGAAATGTACGGAAAATGCGTTTTTTTCCCCACATTTCGGACTTTGCGGGGGTGTCTGGGTAATACATTCTGGGGCGATTTGGGCATATCATACCTCTGCGGATTCCCATGGGTGTCCTCTTTTCAGAAATGCATGGGGTTCCCTGTTTTCCCTGGTGGCTTGGACACCCGAGGCCCATATCTGTGTGTTGTGCCAGTCGGCAGAGCGTCTCAAATTCCAGTCTGAAAACAGACTTGGGGTTACGTGTGTTTTAGGCTTTCCCCTTGGCGGCCAGGTAGGTGCACCCACACATGTAAGGTACCGTTTTCATCGGGACACCTGTGGGAACGCAGGACGGTAGGTCATGTTTTATTGGGGGCGTGTTTCGGTGGGTGAGCCGAGCGAAATGTGCGGAAAATGCGTTTTTTTCCCCACATTTCGGACTTTGCGGGGGTGTCTGGGTAATACATTCTGGGGCGATTTGGGCATATCATACCTCTGTGGATTCCCACGGGTGTCCTCTTTTCAGAAATGCATGGGGTTCCCTGTTTTTCCTGGTGGCTTTGACACCCGAGGCCCATATCTGTATGTTGTGCCAGTCGGCAGAGCGTCTCAAATTCCGGTCTGAAAACAGACTTGGGGTTACTTGTGTTTTAGGCTTTCCCCTTGGCGGCCAGGTAGGTGCACCCACACATGTAAGGTACCGTTTTCATCGGGACACCTGTGGGAACGCAGGACGGTAGGCCATGTTTTATTGGGGGCGTGTTTCGATGGGTGAGCCGAGCGAAATGTGCGGAAAATACGTTTTTTTCCCCACATTTCGGACTTTGCGGGGGTGTCTGGGTAATACATTCTGGGGCGATTTGGGCATATCATACCTCTGCGGATTCCCATGGGTGTCCTCTTTTCAGAAATGCATGGGGTTCCCTGTTTTTCCTGGTGGCTTTGACACCCGAGGCCCATATCTGTATGTTGTGCCAGTCGGCAGAGCGTCTCAAATTCCGGTCTGAAAAAAGACTTGGGGTTACTTGTGTTTTAGGCTTTCCCCTGGCGGCCAGGTAGGTGCACCCACACATGTAAGGTACCATTTTCATCGGGACACCTGTGGGAACGTGGGACGGTAGGCCATGTTTTATTGGGGGTGTGTTTCGATGGGTGAGCCGAGCGAAATATGCAGAAAATGCGTTTTTTTCCCCACATTTCGGACTTTGCGGGGGTGTCTGGGTAATACATTCTGGGGAGATTTGGGCATATCATACCTCTGCGGATTCCCATGGGTGTCCTCTTTTCAGAAATGCATGGGGTTCCCTGTTTTTCCTGGTGGCTTTGACACCCGAGGCCCATATCTGTATGTTGTGCCAGTCGGCAGAGCGTCTCAAATTCCGGTCTGAAAAAAGACTTGGGGTTACTTGTGTTTTAGGCTTTCCCCTGGCGGCCAGGTAGGTGCACCCACACATGTAAGGTACCATTTTCATCGGGACACCTGTGGGAACGTGGGATGGTAGGCCATGTTTTATTGGGGGTGTGTTTCGATGGGTGAGCCAAGCGAAATATGCAGAAAATGCGTTTTTTTCCCCACATTTCGGACTTTGCGGGGGTGTCTGGGTAATAGATTCTGGGGAGATTTGGGCATATCATACCTCTGCGGATTCCCACGGGTGTCCTCTTTTTGGAAATGCATGGGGTTCCCTGTTTTCCCCGGTGGCTTGGACACCCGAGGACCATATGTGTATGTTGTGCCGGTCGGCAGAGTGTCTCAAATTCCGGTCTGAAAACAGACTTGGGGTTACTTGTGTTTTAGGCTTTTCCCTTGGCGGCAAGGTAGGTGCACCCACACATGTGAGGTACCGTTTTCATCGGGACACCTGTGGGAACGCGGCACAGTAGGCCATGTGTTGTTGGGGGCGTGTTTCGATGGGTGAGCCGAGCGAAATGTGCAGAAAATGCATTTTATCCCCACATTTCGGACGTTGCGGGGGTGTCTGGGTAATACATTCTGGGGCGATTTGGGCATATCATACCTCTGCGGATTCCCACGGGTGTCCTCTTTTCAGAAATGCATGGGGTTCCCTGTTTTCCCTGGTGGCTTTGACACCCGAGGCCCATATCTGTATGTTGTGCCAGTCGGCAGAGCGTCTCAAATTCCGGTCTGAAAACAGACTTGGGGTTACTTGTGTTTTAGGCTTTCCCCTTGGCGGCCAGGTAGGTGCACCCACACATGTAAGGTACCATTTTCATCGGGACTCCTGTGGGAACGCGGGACGGTAGGCCATGTTTTATTGGGGGCGTGTTTCGATGGGTGAGCCGAGCGAAATATGCAGAAAATGCCTTTTTTTCCCCACATTTCGGACTTTGCGGGGGTGTCTGGGTAATACATTCTGGGGAGATTTGGGCATATCATACCTCTGCGGATTCCCACGGGTGATCTCTTTTTGGAAATGCATGGGGTTCCCTGTTTTCCCCGGTGGCTTGGACACCCGAGGACCATATCTGTATGTTGCGCCGGTCGGCAGAGTGTCTCAAATTCCGGTCTGAAAACGGACTTGGGGTTACTTGTGTTTTAGGCTTTTCCCTTGGCGGCAAGGTAGGTGCACCCACAAATGTGAGGTACCGTTTTCATCGGGACACCTGTGAGAACGCGGCACAGTAGGCCATGTGTTTTTGGGGGCGTGTTTCGATGGGTGAGCCGAACGAAATGTGCAGAAAATGCATTTTATCCCCACATTTCGGACTTTGCGGGGGTTTCTGGGTAATAAATTCTGGGGCGATTTGGGCATATCCTACCTCTGCGGATTCCCACGGGTGTCCGCCTTTCGTAAATGCATGGGGTTCCATGTTTTCCCCAGTGGCTTGGACACCTGAGGCCCATATCTGTATGTTGTGCCGGTCAGCAGAGCGTCTCAAATTCCGGTCTGAAAACAGACTTGGGGTTACTTGTGTTTTAGGCTTTCCCCTTTGTGGCCAGGTAGGTGCACCCACACATGTGAAGTACCGTTTTCATTGGGACACCTGTGGGAACGCGGGACGGTAGGCCATGTGTTGTTGGGGGCCTGTTTCAATGGGTGAGCCGAGCGAAATGTGCGGAAAATGCGTTTTTTTCCCCACATTTCGGACTTTGCAGGGGTGTCTGGGTAATACATTCTGGGGCGATTTGGGCATATCATACCTCTGCGGATTCCCACGGTGTCCTCTTTTTGGAAATGCATGGGGTTCCCTGTTTTCCCTGGTGGCTTGGACACCCGAGGCCCATATCTGTATGTTGTGCCGGTCGGCAGAGCGTCTCAAATTCCGGTCTGAAAACAGGCTTGGGGTTACTTGTGTTTTAGGCTTTCCCTTCCCCTTGGTGGCCAGGTAGGTGCACCCACACATGTGAAGTACCGTTTTCGTTGGGACACCTGTGGGAACGCGGGACGGTAGGCCATGTGTTGTTGGGGGCATGTTTCGATGGGTGAGCCGAGCGAAATGTGCGGAAAAAGCATTTTTTTCCCCACATTTCGGACTTTGCGGGGGTGTCTGGGTAATACATTCTGGGGCGATTTGGGCATATCATACCTCTGCGGATTCCCACGGGTGTCCTCTTTTCAGAAATGCATGGAGTTCCCTGTTTTCCCTGGTGGCTTGGACACCCGAGGCCCATATCTGTATGTTGTGCCGGTCGGCAGAGCATCTCAAATTCCGGTCTGAAAACAGACTTGGGGTTACTTGTGTTTTAGGCTTTGCCCTTTGCGGCCAGGTAGGTGCACCCACACATGTGAGGTACCGTTTTCATCGGGACACCTGTGGGAACGCGGGACGGTAGGCCATGTTTTATTGGGGGCGTGTTTCGATGGGTGAGCAGAGCGAAATATGCAGAAAATACGTTTTTTCCCCCACATTTTGGACTTTGCGGGGGTGTCTGGGTAATACATTCTGTGGCGATTTGGGCATATCATACCTCTGCGGATTCCCACGGGTGTCCTCTTTTCGGAAAGGCATGGGGTTCCCTCTTTTCCATGGTGGCTTGGACACCCGAGGACCATATCTGTATGTTGTGCCAGTCGGCAGAGTGTCTCAAATTCCGGTCTGAAAACAGACTTGGGGTTACTTGTGTTTTAGGCTTTCCCCTTGGCGGCAAGGTTGGTGCACCCACACATGTGAGGGAAAGTTTCATTGGGACACCTGTGGGAACGCGGAACGGTAGGCCATGTGTTGTTGGGGGCATGTTTCGATGGGTGAGCCGAGCGAAATGTGCGGAAAATGCATTTTTTTTCCCACATTTCGGACTCTGCGGGGGTGTCTGGGTAATACATTCTGGGGCGATTTGGGCATATCATACCTCTGCAGATTCCCACGGGTGTCCTCTTTTTGGAAATGCATGGGGTTCCCTGTTTTCCCCGGTGGCTTGGACACCCGAGGCCCATATCTGTATGTTGTGCCGGTCGGCAGAGCGTCTCAAATTCCGGTCTGAAAACACACTTGGGGTTACTTGTGTTTTAGGCTTTCCCCTTGGCGGCCAGGTAGGTGCACCCACACATGTGAGGTACCGTTTTCATCGGGACACCTGTGGGAATGCGGGAAAGTAGGCCATGTGTTGTTGGGGTCGTGTTTCGATGGGTGAGCCAAGTGAAATGTGTGGAAAATGCTTTTTTTCCCCACATTTCAGACTTTGCGGGGGTGTCTGGGTAATAAATTCTGGGGCGATTTGGGCATATCATACCTCTGCGGATTCCCATGGGTGTCCTCTTTTTGGAAATGTATGGGGTTCCCTGTTTTTCCTGGTGGCTTGGACACCCGAGGCCCATATCTGTATGTTGTGCCGGTCGGCAGAGCGTCTCAAATTCCGGTCTGAAAACAGACTTGCGGTTACTTGTGTTTTAGGCTTTCCCCTTGGCGGCCAGGTAGGTGCACCCACACATGTGAGGTACCGTTTCATCGGGACACCTGTGGAAACGCGGGACGGTAGGCCATGTGTTGTTGGGGGCATGTTTCGATGGGTAAGCCGAGCGAAATGTGCGGAAAATGCGTTTTTTTCCCCACATTTCGGACCTTTTGTGGGTGTCTGAGTAATAAATTCTGGGGCAATTTGGGCATATCATACCTCTGCGGATTCCCACGGGTGTCCTCTTTTCGGAAATGCATGGGGTTCCCTGTTTTCCCTGGTGGCTTGGAAACCTGAGGCCCATATCTGTATGTTGTGCCGTTCGGCAGAGCGTCTCAAATTCCGGTCTGAAAACAGACTTGGGGTTACTTGTGTTTTAGGCTTTCCCCTTGGCGGCCAGGTAGGTGCACCCACACATGTGAGGTACCGTTTTCATCGGGACACCTGTGGGAACGCGGGACGGTAGGCCATGTGTTGTTGAGGGCGTGTTTCGATGAGTGAGCCGAGCGAAATGTGCGGGAAATGCGTTTTTCTCCCACATTTCGGACTTTGCGGGGGTGTCTGGGTAATAAATTCTGGGGCGATTTGGGCATATCATACCTCTGCGGATTCCCCCGGGTGTCCTCTTTTCGGAAATGCATGGGGTTCCCTGTTTTCCCTGGTGGCTTGGACACCCGAAGCTCATATCTGTATGTTGTGCCGGTCAGCAGAGCGTCTCAAATTCCGGTCTGAAAACAGAATTGGGGTTACTTGTGTTTTAGGCTTTCCCCTTGGCGGCCAGGTAGGTGCATCCACACATGTGAGGTACCGTTTTCATCAGGAAACCTGTGGGAACGTGGGACGGTAGGCCATGTGTTGTTGGGGGCGTGTTTCAATGGGTGAGCCGAGCGAAATGTGCGGAAAATGCATTTTTTTCCCACATTTCGGACTTTGCGGGGTATCTGGGTAATACATTCTGGGGCGATTTGGGCATATCATACCTCTGCGGATTCCCACGGGTGTCCTCTTTTCAGAAGTGCATGGGGTTCCCTGTTTTCCCTGGTGGCTTGGACACCCGAGGCCCAAATCTGTATGTTGTGCCGTTCGGCAGAGCGTCTCAAATTCCGGTCTGAAAACAGACTTGGGGTTACTTGTGTTTTAGGCTTTCCCCTTGGCGGCCAGGTAGGTGCATCCACACATGTGAGGTACCGTTTTCATCGGGACACCTGTGGGAACGTGGGACGGTAGGCCATGTGTCGTTGAGGGCATGTTTCGATGGGTGAGCCGAGCGAAATGTGCGGGAAATGCGTTTTTCTCCCACATTTCGGACTTTGCGGGGGTGTCTGGGTAATAAATTCTGGGACGATTTGGGCATATCATACCTCTGCGGATTCCCCCGGGTGTCCTCTTTTTGGAAATGCATGGGGTTCTCTGTTTTCCCTGGTGGCTTGGACACCCGAGGCCCATATCTGTATGTTGTGCCGTTCGGCAGAGCGTCTCAAATTCAGGTCTGAAAACAGACTTGGGGTTACTTGTGTTTTAGGCTTTCCCCTTGGCGGCCAGGTAAGTGCATCCACACATGTGAGGTACCGTTTTCATCGGGACACCTGTGGCGGGACGATAGGCCATGTGTTGTTGAGGGCGTGTTTCGCTCGATGAGCCGAGCGAAATGTGCGGAAAATGCATTTTTCTCCCACATTTCGGACTTTGCGAGGGTGTCTGGGTAATACATTCTGGGGCGATTTGGGCATATCATACCTCTGCGGATTCCCACGGGTGTCTTCTTTTCAGAAATGCATGGGGTTCCCTGTTTTCCCCAGTGGCTTGGACACCCGAAGCCCATATCTGTATGTTGTGCCGGTCGGCAGAGCGTCTCAAATTCCGGTCTGAAAACAGACTTGGGGTTACTTGTGTTTTAGGCTTTCCCCTTGGCGGCCAGGTACGTGCACCCACACATGTGAGGTACCGTTTTCATCGGGACACCTGTGGAAACACGGGACGGTAGGCCATGTGTTGTGTTTGTGTGGTTTTCATAATGTTTTGACCCATTTGCTGGTGCCCTTTGTCACACAACCCTTTCATTTCCCAAATGTGCCCTACATTTGGTCGCTGCTTTAGGCACCATACACTTTTGTAACCTGAACAAGTCACCTACCCTTGAAAAGGTCTGCCTGTGCTCTTTCATAAAATGTATGCTTGCCGTTCCTCACCACATTGGTTTTCTCGATTTATACATGCTAAGTGTGTCTGTTCAGGCCGTGAGCGTACAACTCCTGTGTACCATGGCTCAGTGTTTGGCTTGTGGTATTGCTTGTTTTGTAAAACACTACAAAAAATGTGTGCTTTCCTAACTGCAAGAGTCGGGGGAATGTAGCGGAGCATTGCTTTTCTCAAAATTCATAGAAGCCATTGCCGTACCAAGCCAACCATGTCCAACACATACCTTTTTTTCGGTCATTTTCCCACTATTCCCCCAATCTATGGCATTTTCCCCTACCTAGTGTTTGCCTGACCTACGCAAATCACCCCTTCCTAAACTTGGAATTTTGTCTACTTTTCAGAAATATATGCCTTTCCGTCCTCCAATTCGGCTTTCCTATCCTTTTCTCCCATTCCGTCCATGCATGTCGAATTGGCAAAAATGGCCAAAATCGCCTACCTCTCACAAAACGGTTGATAACCACATCAAAATAAATTTATTCCATTTCCACTCAACCTGTTCTTGAAAGCCGGGAAATTGGGCAACTCAGCACAGCAAACCATTTGTTCCTAGCTCTTACAAGGAAAAAACCACAGGCTTCTTTGTACATCATTTTATTGGCATTTTATGAAAAAACCCAAATTTTTCGCCATTTTTGCTTATTTTCTCTCACCCCCCTACAGCAACCTAAGATGGTCGACATATCTCATGTAACAAAAAAGTTACAAGCCATTGAATGGCCACATACCGAAATCACCAAAAAAGGCCCTGGCACTGGGGATAAATACCCATGGCACTTAAAGGGTTAAAGAGGAACACATAAGTGTTGGAAGGAAAAATGAAGTAGGTCTACAAACTCTGTACTTATAAAAGCAGCAGTGCAATTGCATAGGGTGTGCAACATGGAATGCACCAAGGAGAAGAACAACCTGTGCTTTCAACACTATTACCTCAGTGCTGCTTTACATACAAACTGAGAAGCAACTGTCAGTGGAAAAAGTGCAAAGTAGTGACAGCAGAACCGTACTAGGAAATGGTAAGTACACTATGGGGTTTATTCATGGAAATAATGTGCGCCGAAAATACCCGCGCAGAGGTGCCAAAACGTGCGAATCGCAGGAAAAGTGCGAAAATCGCAGTGCAAGTGCGAAAATCGCAGGAAAACCAGCGCACAGCGATTCATGGAAGTCCGTGCGCGAGAAAAACATTGGATGTGCGCCAAAAATGTGCGCCGCGCACGCCGACGCACAGGTCATCCAACAGCGTGCACCACGGCCACTGCGAAATCGCACATAGCACGGCGCACATCACAAAAGTAGGCGGAACACGGGGCGTAACACTCGGAATGGGGAACAACGCGTGAAAATATGGGCATCACGGGGGAAGTACAGGAGGCAAGTGCGCAGAACGCCCACACGCTCGCCTACAACCCGTATTCACGGAATCGAATAGGGCAAAGCAGCGCACGGTCAAAGACGCGCACAGGGCCAAACAAGTACGCCACAAGAAAGCAGGCGGTAGCGCCCCTGCAATTTTAAAAAATGTGCGCCAAAATGTACGCTAACAAAAAGCACCCATATACAGCCATGATGAATGGGCCATACAGTGGCCCTCTAGGACAAATGAGGTGCAAAGGGGCACCGACAAACACGGACACCCGCTGTGTGAAAAATAGCATGTGCGCGTGTTCCTGGGTGCGCGGGAAGTTCCACACGCGATTGGCCTGGGTACGTGTACTTCGGGGTGTGCGGGAAGTTCCACACCCGATTAGCCAGGGTACGTGTACTACGGGGTGCGCGGGAAGTCCCACACGCGATTGGCCTGGGTAGGTGGGGGTGCGCGGGAAGTTCCACACGCGATTGGCCTGGGTATGTGTACTTCGGGGTGCGCGGGAAGTTCCACATGCGATTAGCCTGGGTACGTGTACTACGGGGTGCGCGTGAACTTCCACACGCGACTGGGCCTGTGAGAGTGGGGTACATGTATTCCAGGGGTGAGCGGGAATATTTACCCACGACTGGGCCTGGGAGGGCGTGCTACGTGTATTCCTGGGGTGGGCGGGAAGATTCACACGTTCGCCTACGGCGTGCCGAAAAATAAATGGTCCAATCCTGAGACACGTACGCCAGCATGAAGCAGGCGTACGTCGACCCGCGCAGCATAAAAGTGCACGCAAACAACAAACAAGCTCATACGCCAGGATGAATATACCATTCCTAGCAGCAGTGGCCGTGGGTTACCAAAGGAGGAGGAAGAGGATAGTGAGGGCCCGAATTTTCACTCCCAGAACCAGCCTTTTTGGGATGCCTGATGACCAGGTGTATGGGAGGTACAGGTTTCCCCCACACATAATACTGGACCTGGTCAGTGAGTGGGAGGATGACCTCACATCACCCACCCTGTGCTCCCAAGCACTCAGCCCCCTGGAGAAGGTCCTCAATGTACTGCACTTCTTGGCCACAGGATCATTTCAGCTGACAAGTGCCATAGTGGGGGGGGGTGTCACAGGCCATGCAGTCGCGCTGCCTACACCAGGTCTTGAACATCATCACTGCACGCCCATCAGTCCGTAGGCACATATACCTGCCCAGGACACCTGCAGAAAGGCAGGCTGCCACCCTCGATTTCTACGGTGTGGCACAATTCCCAAAAGTGCTAGGTGCCATTGACTGCACCCATGTGGCACTACGCCCCCCCCAGGGCATCTGAGCACATCTATAGGAACCGCAAGCACTGGCATTCCATCAACGTGCAGGTAGTATGTAATGCTAAGGGAATCATCACCTCAGTATATGCCAACTATCCAGGGTCCACCCACGATAGCTTCATTTACCGAATGTCTACCCTAAGCCGGGACCTAGAAGCTGGGCGGCATGGCGATACATGGCTGCTTGGTGAGTATGAATGCCACTGCACATGCATGCATGTCAGATGCAGAGTTATGTCACTACCCCACTAATGATACCCATCACCTCCTCACCAGGGGACAGTGCCTACCCTCTGAGCACCCACATGATGACGCCAATTCGGAACCCCATCACGCCTCCAGAGGTAAGATACAACACAGCCCATATTGCAACCCGGGGCATAGTGGAGCGCACATTCGGAGTGCTCAAGTCACGCTTTCACTCCCTTGACTGTTCTGGCAGGCAGCTGTTATATGCGCCCCCAGTAGTGTGCAGGATCATAGTGGAAGCATGTGTCCTGCACAATGTTGCAACACGCCGGGGCCTGGCTGTGGACATGGTGGTGCCCCCACATCCCCAACCACATGCACGCCCGCTGCGCATGGGAGGGGAGAGGGCACGGGGTGAGGCAGCCCGTACGCAGCTGGTGGCTAATTACTTCACATAGAAATCACACCCCAGTGGAGTGCACACAGGCCTGGCACATACCATCTGATAAGCAATGATGACTCGACCTGACAATTAAGACGAACAAAGGGACTGTCAACTGTCAGAACCATAGCAGCCTGAGACTGTTCATGTGGAAGTGTCACAATGTGTGCATCCCTACCTACACAAACACCACCAATGCAGTGTCATGAAAAGACACTTCCATGCTGCAGAAATGAATACCCACTCGCAAAATACTACATGAAAACAGTGCCATGTCACCCACCCCCTCCCCGGCACGGCCACACAACACACCATGGCATGTCATGCAATGTGAGAGGAAAGAAATTAATCCCCACAACATGCCCCAAGTGTCACCAGCTACAGTGTCCCTAATGGAAACATGTCCACACATGAAATGCTCACAGTAATGCAGGACCTACAACCCACATTACCAAATACTTACCAAGAATACCAATCACCTACACAATCTCCAACCTACCTTAAACATGACTTAACAGACTTAAAAATTAGCTAGCCTCATCACCTGATGATGACAGCCCTCCGAACACTTCCAAGTATACAGTGTTAGCGCCACGCAAGAGTGTAGGTGCACTGCTTACAACATGGACTCCAGTTCCAAGGTGGACCGCATTGTGAAGACATGAGTAATGGACCTGCAAATATGGAGGATGAGATGGATGCAGAGGCACATATCAATACACCATGCAGTGTACAATACAACAACAATATGCACTATGAATGTATACACAGTATTGACTACAGACTGCCCACACAGCTCATGGCAGTCCAATGTCACCATGTACGTCAATGTCACTTGGGCACACCCTTTGCAAGCCCATGGAAACGGGAAGCAGGAGGGGTGTGTGTGACAAAAACCCAAGCATCTGAACCAAATCCATGACAAGCCTGCATGTGCCCTGCCACAATGCAGCGTATGCCCACGGGAGCCACACAAGGCAACACACTGTCCCAAAGAAAAAAAAAAAATAAGAAAAAACAAAAAATGGCCATTAATGGGCCCGGGGGGGTAGGGGAGGCCACCCAGGAGGTCCGAGGACAGGGTGCACACCAAAACCCACCTGTGTGGATCTTGCGAAAAAAAACACCTCCATGGGCTCATGGCCTACACGGCTACCCTATTGTGGGAGTATCACTGCTATCGCTTTCCTCACCCTCTGCAGCTGCATCAGGAGGTGGTGGCACTATGGGAGGCAGCCCACGCAAAGCCCTAGTCTGTTCCTCCATGGCTGCAAGCATGCGGGTGTGGTAGGTCTCGTTCTGGAGGATAAGTGTGCGGAGGTCCCCATGCAACAACTCACGGGATGCCCGGACCTCTGCCCTAGTTGCCTGCATCTCAGCTGAGAGCGTACAGGTGAGACGCTCCAGCTGCTGTTCTGTCCTTCGGTTTGTTGAAGCCTCAAGCTCAACAAGAGTCGTCCTGAGGTGAAGGAGTTCCAGCCTCAGGGCTTCCCTGTGGCCCTGGGACTCTATGGAGATGGCTTCCTGCAGAGTCGCCAGTGCCGCCCGCCTGTCCCTGTCGGACACCAACATGTCCTCCCTGTGTGACTGGCAGATGGAGTCGGTTGCCTGCTGTAGTCGCTCCATCAGCCTTTCGGGGGGGACAATGGAAGTGGCCACCCTATCCATGGCCTGAGCCATCATCTCTGATGATGCTGCCTGTTGGGTTGCCATACCGTAAATGGATTGCTCCCATGCGGTATTGCCAGGTGGCGTACGGCCACCACGTCGGCGGGCACCACACCTGTCTGGGGCAAGGCGAACTAAGCCTTGCTGTGCCGGCACTGCCTGAGGCTGCAGGACTGCATTCCCCCTCTCATCTGACGGCCCAGGAACAGGATCAGATGTTGCAGAGTGTGACCCTGCATCTGTAACCACCAAAGGCGTACCTGCCAAAACTGACATCCCCATTGAGGGTTCTAACCCTGGTGCAGGTGGGTCGGACAGAACAGAATCCCTCCCAGGAACACTCACCTGCGACGGCACGTAGGTCTCATCATCCGAATCAACACCTGAATACAGCTCAGGGGAGGTGCAGCCAGAGACACCCCTTGAGAGCACGACCTGCAGCAGTTTTGGGTTCTCACCCACCACCACACCACGTCCCTCACTGGTGGTCGGTCGGCCCTCAGACCCCTCCTGGGTCTGCACCATCTCCACAACCCCAGCAGTATCAAGTGCGTCTTCCCCTCCAAGAAAACAAATGGAAACAGGCATTAGCACTATGGCACACAATTAGGGCTGAGAGGCTACAGAAACAGTACTTGATTGACACATGTCCCACATGACTAAAACACTCCTATGCATGCACCGTCACTGCGTGTGATGGGGAGGCAGATGGCACACATTGATGACACCAAGATGGAAGATGAACACATTTGCTGCATGCTGCTTAGCAGTGGCATCACACATTGGCCAGTGTTTGGCAGGTCAAATACACATGCCATCACACAGATGGCATGTACCCTAGCCATGAAGTGAAGAGGGAGAGGAGGTCACCAATTATTCATTCAGTCCAGTTTGCTCATATAATTGATTATTTTAATTGTAATGGTTCAAATGTTTAACCTGCAGCTTCCAGTCAAAAATGGTCCTATAGCACAGGGACATGTCTAAACTAATCATGTCCAGGAAACTGAGCCAGTCCACTGTACCATAGCCATGTCAGACATGTGACAATAGGAGTGAGAAATCCCGAGTAAAAGTGGTGGTATGCAAACAATCTGCCTGAATAAACAGAGGTAAATAAGCAACAGTGTTGTGGCAAGATGACACTCCAAGGGCAACTGGCGTGGTGTTGGGCTGGATGTCTAATGTTGGCAGAAGGGATGCTGCTATACCCAAATGCTGGTGCGCAGAATGTATAGGAAGAGGCACATGGGTGACCCAAACCACTCAGGCACACACACCCTCACCTGGCACCCAAACAGAAGCCCTCCTATACACACCATGCACATTGATGACACACACATGCATGTGCACTCACCGGACAATGCCTCGTAATCTGACAGTTCTCCCACGCCTTGGATCTGTTCCTCCGTGACGTAGGTCCCAGCAACCTGCTCATGTGGAGTGAGTTCTATGTCGTCTGCTGGAGACCCACCTCCAGTCACTAGAGTTGCGGCATGACTTGAGGCCAGCTTATTCTTTGCCCTGCGCTTCAGGTAATTCCAGCGCTTGTAGCATTCATTAGCTGTGCGCCTCACGATTCCAAGGGCACTTATGATGTCCGCAATGGTCTGCCAGTGTGCCTGACGTTGTGCAGGTGTGGTCTTGGATCCTGCAACAATCACCATTTCGCGGTCATGTGCGGACACATACTCTACAAGTGCATTCAGTTCGGCCTCATTGAAGCTGGGCTTCCTTGACGGGCCGGACTGTGTAGCCGTGTCTGGGGCATCAGCCTCTACTGGACGAGCACTCTTCCTCTTCCGCTTGGAAGGTGGTGGGGATCCTGAGTGTCCTACGCCGCTCTGGACACTAAGGGCAGGAGCGTGGGATTGCACACTCAGCATGGGAGTTGGTGCAGGCATTAGCTCAAGTGTGATGGTGTCAGGGGGAATGTCAGCATGATGGACTTGGACCGACACTGTCCTGGATGGGTGTGTGAGAGGTGGGGTGGATGGAGCCGCAGCTACCCCTGCAGCCTCCCCACCCTGCCTACGCGGGGCAGCAGATGACCTAGCTGCCCCTGATCCACGTGGCCTGATGACACCAACGTTCACCGGCGCACGTGGCCTAGACCTGCTGACCTGGAAGTCAGCCATGGAGTCACCCTGTGCCAGGTCTGGTTCCACAGTGGGCTGGTCCAACAAGGGCTGAGCATGGATGGTGTCAGCCACGGTAACCTCAACCAGGGGGGGGGCATGGGTGTCCCTGACTGCTCCTCCACACATGGGGGGCTAGGGGCACCCTGCAAGTCACGGCCACGTCCCCTACTGGATCCACCACGGCCACCACTTGGGGCTCGGGCACCTTTGCCACCCTTACGGCTTGGTCGCCTCCCAGCCATGGCACTGATGTTATTGTGCGTATCAGAGTCGATGTGAACTATTGTCCTGGGCAATTGGGGGTCAAAGGGGTTGGGTACCAGATGGTAATCGTACCCTAGTGTTCTAGCAAGGCTGTATGTCACCCCTGGGGAAAGATGACGGGTCACGCAATGCACAGGCACCCCAAAAAAGCAAAGTAAGGTGCACGCAACCCCTCCTAGACCACGTGCGTGGAAAAATAAACCTGCACTACACTGTGGCACCCAGAAACACAAGAATGAACGTATGCGTGTCACACGCAGCCTAGAATGAGCTCTGAACGGGTACGCGACACACGGGGCAAGCACAGATGTTAAATACGTGCGCGACTCACCGTTTGCCAGGAACAAAAGCGTGAAAAATATGCACGTGTGCGCGTTGGCAACATCCCCGCCAAAAGAAGAATTGTACGCTGTCTGAGGAGACAGGACAACAGTAGAAGGGAACGCTGTTTGAGGAAACAGGCCCAGGAAAAAGAGGAAAAGAGAAAAAGCTGTCAGAGATAACAGGGAGTACGAACTGGAAACGCCATGAAGTAAATCGCGTGTGAACCGACAAGTACAGAATTCACCCACTCGCTCTCCACGAAACGCACGTACAAGGAAATGGCGTTCTACACGTACCTTTTATACACACGTCACAGACGCGCATACGCGATGAGGACATTTCCACCAATTACGCGCTTTGACACTCGGACATGTATCTCTTCATTTTTACACGCGCCATTCTCTACGGCCATGCACGTGACGTCACAGCTGCGCATGGTGGCCTTTGGGCCAATGAAATCGCATATGCGAGCACACGTGGTAAAACTGCACGTCCGAGTGTCATTGCGTGTAATCGGAGGGAAGTGAGCGTACACGCGATTGGCCTGGGTACGTGTATTTCTGGGGTGCGCAGGAAGTTCCACACGTGATTGGTGGAAATCCACGTGTGCTCTGTAATCACGTGTAATGAGGGAAACACACCCGCGCGTCACGTCACAGACACGCTTACGCGCTAAGGGCCTTTGGTCCAATGAAATCGCATATGCGTGCTGACATGCATACGCGCTAAGGGCCTTTCCTCGATTCACACGCAGACGTGCAGGATTTTCACGTGCCAAATCACTCAGTATCAAGCTGGCCACGCGTAAGCACACGGAAGACCACGCTCCTGCCCAGAAGGCCAAATTACTGCCCCTCAGAGCCCCGAGCACGCTCCCACCTGCCATCTGCTGCTGCCTGACTGCCTGCTGCCCACGTGCCCTGCCATTTGCTGCCTGCACATCAGCCAGGGGTGCTGTTGCTGTGACCACCCCTGCTGGAACCGAAGACTCCCGACTGGGATTCCATCGCTCCACAGCCCAGCCCCAGGACCCAGTTGCCCACCCACTTCTGCCTCTGGGGTTGTCATGTCGGGCACTGCAACATCTGGCACCACTGACAACCCCCGGCCAGAGAGGCAGAGGGGCACCAGCTTCAGTGCCAGGGAAGTTGGTGTCCTGGTGGAGCAAGTCCTGGGGCAGTATGATGCCCTCTACGGAAGTGTGATGGAAGGACGGACTCGGATCTGGACGGACATCGTGACTGCCATCCACGCGGAGGGGGTGGCAGTCCGCGACTTCCAACATGTCAAGAAGCGCTGGGAGGACTTCAGGTCCAGGACCCTGAACAAGGCCCGGCGCCTCTTGAAGGCAGCGGATGCTAAGGGGCGCCAGGGCCACTTGTCGGAAGATCAGATGAGGGTCCTGAAACACATATCCCCAGCGCTCCACGTCCAGGTCCTTGAGAGGCAGACCCGTCTGGAGTCGAGCGGTAAGTGTACATGCATCATGATTGTAAGCTATGCGTGTGGTGATGTGCCAGTAGTGTGCCGGTTGCACATCTGTTTGTATGGGGCCGAGTATGGGTGGGGGTGTACAGGGCTGTGAGGCTAACACATGTGAGGGCTGTCATGTGTGAGACATGGATGGTGCTTGTGTGTGTAGGCTTGCATGCCAAATGCAGTTGTGTGGGCACACATGTTTGGATAAATGTGTATGTAAGTGGGCATGTTTGTGATGTCACGCATGTATGTTGTTTTCAGCTGCATGTATCAGCACTGTGTACATGTGCATGTGTGTGTATTTGACAAGGGTGCAACAGTGATGCAACATGGATGCATGTGACAGCGCAATGTGGAAGCCTGATTGGCAGATGTGTCATGGATGCCCATCGGAACACTGCGACAGTTGGCTGAGGTGTACACATGCATGCAAGTGTGGTGGTGTGCGTGCATGTGTAGTGCACTCCCTGTGTTGCATGTGATGTCTGGCTCACCTTTGCCTGCTCATGCTGTTGTATGTGTATGGATGGTGCTGGCAGTTGGGATGTGGCTGTGGTATGGCTCATGTGTGCAAGTTGAAATTACATGTGTTGCCGATTGTGATGCCATGTCTGAGGTTTGCCAATGCCACTCATGTGCAACTGTCATGTGTGTATGTGTCCATTGTACAGTGCCCTGATGCCTGTGTTTAATTTCTCCCTGTCTGCAGCGTCAACTGATGAAGAGGGCGGAGAAGGTGCTGTGGAGCACAGCGGCGGGGATCGCACCGCCAGCCGGAGACGCAAGGCCCGGCTCCCCTCCCAGGTTGTGATCTCGTCGGGGAGTGAGGAGTCCGGTGCCGCGTCCCAGGCCGCAGCTGCCGGGGGAGGTCCAAGAGGCAGAGGTCGGAGTTGGACTCCTCGGCAGCAGAAGGGGGAGCTGGGACCCCACAAGGCCCAACGGGGGAAGATGGCACGGAGTCATCCTGGTTGGTGGGGAGTTTGGTGGAGGAGGAGGCCGTGCAAGCAACAGAGACGGGGTCTGGAGGTGAGGATTCCACTGGTGCTAGTGGTGCAGTCCAGGACCAGGGATAGGAGGCAGCACAGGTCACTGCGGAGGTGCCTGTGTGCAATCCTGTCCCTGATCCTGTCACTGCATCATCTTGCACCAGCAGGGATGCCTACGTCCAGACCCGTTTTCAGGCAGGGGATGAGCTCACGACAAATGACCTTCCTCTGCCTGCGGACGTGGCTATCCGTGTCCGCGTTGAGCCTGTCCTGACTGGTGTGGCGTTGCGTCAACGGGCCATGCAGTCTTTTCATGAGGAGACTGCTCGTCATCTCGAATGGCACGTTGACCGCGTCGGCCTACTGGCACAGGTCACCCAGGCCGGATTCTTCCGTTTGATGGGGCTTGCTGCGACCCCCTCCTCAACTGAACCCCCTATGTGCCAGTCGTCCTCCGTGCCATCTTCCCACCCATCAGTCACCTGGGTGCCCTGTGGAGCTGCCTCTGACGGTGCGGCCAGGCTGGTGGAGGAGGCATCCCTGCCACAGTCGGGAGTCGGACGTCCAGCAGGGGTGGCCACATCACCGACTGCACCCCAGCCAGCGGAGGAGGTGCAGGCAGCAGGAGGCAGTGCCCGGGCAGAGGCACAGCAGCAGCAGCAACGTGGTGGGAGCCATGAAGGCTCGGGGCCTTCAACATCGGAGGAGCAGGCATCGGCCGGAGGGCAGGAGGACCCAGGACAGAGAGTGTCTTCCGTGTGGCAGCGGTTGGGCAACGCCATAGATGCGGAGCAGCAGCGGGCGGAAGAGGCACGGCTCACGATGGTCAGGGCGGGGAACTCCATGCGGGGGGCCCTGAGGCGGGCCGAGTGCCTCGAGGCAATCCGCAGGGGGTTGGAGGTGGACACGTCGACGGCCCTGCAAACCCTCGGGGCCATGGAGGAGGACCGCCTCCGGGACATTGAGCAGGAGTTTGATGATGCCCTGGCCCAGGACATCCAAAAGTGAGCCGTCAGACTAGCCCGCTGCCCTTGTACATAGTTATGTAGTTAGTGTTAGGTTTCCTTTGTTTTTGAATTTTATTTGGACCTTTTGGACAATGGGCCACATTTTTGTATATAGTTTTTTTTTATGAGTTAGTGTTGTTAGATAGGTTTCATTTCTTTTGTTGGGATAATGGACCCTGGCTTGTTCATCTTTACATAGTTCACTGTTGGATTTTCTTTTTCTTTTACAATTTACCCATGGAGCAATGGCTTTCAATTATAATTTTCCATTGGATTTTCTTTTGTGGACTGTGACTTTGGACACCATTCCTTTGGATTATGATTTTTGGTTTTGCTTTTTTTCACAGACATGCTTCTTTTAATCTTTTTACATTCCCATTTCTGTTTGTTTATTTTTGAATCAATTTATGTTTCCTTTAATACATATTTTTTGATCAAACTTCAATGTGTAGTATCATCTCATTGGTTTCATGCATATCATGATATGGGTTTTGAGATTCACTGACACCCATTAGGTGTATGTGAGGGACATGTGTTTGTTTCCAAACTTGCAATTGGTGTTCTATCATGTTATTGCCATTTCTAAGTGGGTGGATGCAATACTCGGGTGGGTGTTTTGCATTTGGAGGCTGACCATAGGGACCAGGGATCTAGATTGTGATGACATGTCGGCTGGGGAACATTAGTTGGGGCCTGCTGGCAGGTGCCCCACAGTGCCGGGGGGTGGGGGTGCAGGGGAACATGAGTTTGACATGAGTGGGGGCCTGCTGGCAGGTGCCCCACAGTGCTGGCGGGTGGGGGTGCAGGGGAACATGAGTTGGACATGAGTGGGGGCCTGCTGGCAGGTGCCCCACAGTGCTATGGGGTGGGGGGGCAGGGGAACATGAGTTGGACATGAGTGGGGGCCTGCTGGCAGGTGCCCCACAGTGCTGGGGGTGGGGGTGGTGGTAGACATGGGTGGGGGCCTGGTGGAGGCTGCCCCTGCACTGCTGGGGGTGGTGGTGGTGGTAGACATGAGTGGGGGCCTGGTGGAGGCTGCCCCTGGTGGCTGGGGGGTGGGGGTGATAGGGGACATGAGTGGGGGCCTGGTGGAGGCTGCCCCTGGTGGCTGGGGGGTGGAGGTGCAGGGAGACATGAGTTGGACATGAGTGGGGGCCTGGTGGAGGCTGCCCCTGCACTGCTGGGGGGTGGCGGTGGTGGTAGACATGGGTGGGGGCCTGGTGGAGGCTGCCCCTGGTGGCTGGGGGGTGGGGGTGATGGGAGACATGAGTGGGGGCCTGGTGGAGGCTGCCACTGCACTGCTGGGGGGTGGGGGTGATGGGAGACATGAGTGGGGGCCTGGTGGAGGCTGCCCCTGCACTGCTGGGGGGTGGCGGTGGTGGTAGACATGGGTGGGGGCCTGGTGGAGGCTGCCCCTGCACTGCTGAGGGGTTGGGGGTGATGGGAGACATGAGTGGGGGCCTGGTGGAGGCTGTCCCTGCACTGCTGGGGGGTGGGGGTGATGGGAGACATGAGTTGGGGCCTGGTGGAGGCTTCCTCTGGTGGCTGGGAGGTGGAGGTGCAGGGAGACATGAGTTGGACATGAGTGGGGGCCTGGTGGAGGCTGCCCCTGCACTGCTGGTGGGTGGCGGTGGTGGTAGACATGGGTGGGGGCCTAGTGGAGGCTGCCCCTGCACTGCTGGGGGGTGGGGGTGATGGGAGACATGAGTGGGGGCCTGGTGGAGGCTGCCCCTGCACTGCTGGGGGGTGTGGGTGATGGGAGACATGGGTGGGGGCCTGGTGGAGGCTGCCCCTGCACTGCTGGGGGGTGGGGGTGAAGGGAGACATGAGTGGGGGCCTGGTGGAGGCTGCCCCCGCACTGCTGGGGGGTGGCGGTGGTGGTAGACATGGGTGGGGGCCTGGTGGAGGCTGACCCTGCACTGCTGGGGGGTGGCGGTGGTGGTAGACATGAGTAGGGGCCTGGTGGAGGCTGCCCCTGGTGGCTGGGGGGTGGGGGTGATAGCGGACATGAGTGGGGGCCTGGTGGAGGCTGCCCCTGGTGGCTGGGCGGTGGGGGTGATGGGAGACATGAGGGGGGGCCTGGTGGAGGCTGCCCCTGGTGGTTGGGGGGTGTAGGTGTAGGGAGACATGAGTTGGACATGAGTGGGGCTCTGGTGGAGGCTGCCCCTGCACTGCTGGGGGGTGGCGGTGGTGGTAGACATGGGTGGGGGCCTGGTGGAGGCTGCTCCTGCACTGCTGGGGGGTGGCGGTGGTGGTAGACATGAGTGGGGGCCTGGTGGAGGCTGCCCCTGCACTGCTGGGGGGTGGGGGTGATGGGAGACATGGGTGGGGGCCTGGTGGAGGCTGCCCCTGGTGGCTGGGGGTGCAGGGGGACATGCGTTGGTGGGCAGTAGTGCAAGGTGACATGTGGATTGGCTGGGGGGCATGGCCATGGTGGATGGGGTGCCTGTAAGACATGTGCAGGGTAGGGCCCTGTGGTGTGGGCCACCTGCAGGGGCCATGGAGGGTGTAGAGGGAACACCTGGGAGGACCCACACGTGCAATTCACGTGTGGTGCTCCCCGCGAACCCCTGTAATACACGTACCCTGATGGAATCGCGTGTGATACTTCCCGTGCACCCCTGGAATACACGTACCCTGCTGTTTTTGCCTGTGATACTTCCCGCGCACCCCTGGAATACACGTACCCTGATGGGATCGCGTGTGATACTTCCCGCGCACCCCTGAAGTACACGTACCCTGCTGTTTTTGCGTGTGATACTTCCCGCGCACCCCTGAAATACACGTACCCTGCTGTTTTTGCGTGTGATGCTTCCCACGCACCCCTGGAATACACGTACCCTGATAGAATCGCGTGTGATACTTCCCGCGCACCCCTGAGATACACGTACCGTGCTGCTTTTGCTTGTGATACTTCCCGTGCACCCCTGGAATACACGTACCCTGCTGTTTTTGCGTGTGATACTTCCCGCGCACCCCTGGAATACACTTACCCTGATGGAATCGCGTGTGATACTTCCCGCGCACCACTGAAATACACGTACCCTGCTGCTTTTGCGTGTGATACTTCCCGCGCACCTCTGGAATACACGTACCCTGCTGCTTTTGCGTGTGTTACTTCCCACATGTGTTGTGAACCCCTGATGCACACGTACACAGGACAATCGCGTGTGGAACTTCCCGCGAACCACTGAAATACACGTTCCCCGCTTGGCGTTTGCTGTTTGCCAGCCCTGTGAACTGGTCCAGGGTTGGCACAGCCCTTTGCGATTATGTGGGGATTTTGAAGGCTTTTCCTTGCGCGAGGGCGTTCTTGGGGGCGTAACTGGCGCTGCTGCAGGGTCTCTGCACCACGCTGCGCCACGGCTGGTTTTGGATGCGAAAATCCATGAATACCCTGTGCGCGGAAATCGATTTTAGCGCACGCGGCTGGCGCAGACATTCGCACGGGCATGCTGTGCGCCAGCCACGTGCGCCACTTTTGTGCGAATTTCTATGAATTACCCTCTATATTTTTTCCTATAACTGTGCAGTTTGTTCTGGGTACATGACAAGTAATTCCAGAAATGCTAAGCAACCTGGAATGGCTGAAGGAGAATTTCCCTCTTGATGAAATTAGTGAAGATACTAACTCCAATGGTACACTGTGCAGTTTGAAAAGTAAGAGAATGAATACACATTGGTTCACATGGAACTGAAACATTTTTTTCTGTGTAACTGTATGTGATGCTGGAAATGCATCGGAGGGACAGTGCCTCCGTATACTTGTCCTTTACTGCTTTTCATCGTGTGTTCTGTCGTGTTTTCTGCGCAGGAGTTCATGTGGGACTCCTGGCGGTGCAGCTCTCTTACTTTTGGTTTGGTGAACGGACCTGTGGGATACCCTTATGGCACCCATGGGTGGGGGTACAACCCTGTGCCCCTAGTGTATGTTTTTGGGCACCTGTGGGTGTCCCACAGAGTAGGGTATGGGCTGGTGGCAGCTCCATGCTGAATTTGACAGGTGCGCGGAGTATCCTCCATTTTGGGATACCCGGCCCTGCCATTGGGATCAGTTGATTCCTGATGGAAAACAAGATGGCCCCGGTGGCCTCTTGCTTTCTATTACCCATTACCTTGTTTTCCCAAAGTCCTGGGAAGCCCTGACTCTGTCCCTTCCCCCTGACTGGCTGTTGGGTGGAAGTGCCATATATGGTGTTGTTGCGAAGGCCCGGTCAGACTAGCTGGAGCCTTCCTGGTGATGTATGTTGTGGGTACCTCCTATGGGTGGGACCTGGGTGAATAGAGTGTGTAACGAATATGCATTCTGTGCTGTGGGTGTATAGTATCTGGTGGTTGACACAATGACTGAGACAACCCTGCCCGAAACCGGTATGAATGCAGCTTGGAGTGTTGAATGGCTCGGTACTTGTCCCAATACACATAACTTGTTGTGAGTGTCTGGAGAGAAGTGAATGGCCTGAATACCTTGTGTGCCTGATTGGCTGCCTGCCTGCATGAATGCCCATAGTCGTGATTGGATGCTTGAGTGTGACCCAGCAGAATGAATGGGAGATCAACAGTATATCTGGGGACCTCTCACTGCTAGGAATTTTGTTCAGAAGCTGAAGTCCACTACGACGAGTAACTGGATTAACTGACGCTTGACCTTGAAGCCCTGCTGGACGAGAAGAATTGCTGTTGCTCTCCTTCACAATCTGAAAGCTGCTGTGCCTCCAGGGACTGACCCAGAGAGGACCTGGTAAGGCGCCCTTTTCCCGAGCTACGAGGGACCATCGTTCACAGCTGATCTTTGCCAACGCTCCCTGGTAGACAGACCTTCGACAGGCTGCCGACCCGATACGGGGATTGCTGCGGAACTCCAAGGAGAAGCACCCGGACTGTTGTCCGCCACTGTCGGCGACCGCCGTCGCCGACCGGAGCCGCCATGCTCCCGTTTGCCTAAGAACTTCCATTGCTCATCGGACGCTCTTGTCTGCATCGTCATCCGCTTGTCTCCCGCTGGAGAAGGCCCGACCGTCGACGCGCCGAGGAGTATCCACTGGTGGGTTTCCTGCCACCTACAGACCGCAGAGACGCCGACGACTCAACGCCATTGCTGGGCCGCAGTTCTTCATCATCTCTTTGCGGTCCAGATCTATCGTCACCGAGGTGCTCCGCACGCCTCTTCCTTGCAGGACGCCAACGCTCTGTTGTGGACGAGCACCACTAGGAACGAAGCTACCACTTCCTTGCCGTAGTTCACCCTGTTCACCGTCGGATGTTCAACAACCCGTGACTCCCGCCTTAAAGGGAGGGCACTCAAGAAGGGCCGTCAATTCCCCGACACCGAACACCAAGTTCCCCGACACCTCTCGACGATCCGTGGCTCCCGCCTGAAAGGGAGGCACTCAAGAAGGATCGGTCGGCGCATCGTCGGAGAACTCTACTCCACCAGGTACATTGGGGGGGGGGGTAAAACCTTAATAGGAAGAAGTAAGACTATCGAACATTATATGGACTGGGCTTGTGCTATATATCTTTATTTACAGGTTGCCCAGGTGGGGGGATCTCCACACAGAACTGTGCCTAGGTAACGGGGCCAGCATTCTGCCTATTGTTTCAACCATCTTACGTTCCTTCCTCTCTCTATTGCTGGTTTACTCGTTATTGATCTGTGTGACATTTTAACCGTACAGTTGATGCACTTTAATGAGATTTGATAACATTAGTGGTACCACTCTAGACGTGTATATATTTATCATTATTGACTTCCAAGTACAAAGTGCGTTATTGTGATCGTGGACATAATTTTGAATATTAATTATATAAAGACTGTGTTTTCAGTAATACAGTGTGTGGACATTCCTTTGTGGGGCTTCGGGAACTACACTGTACTTAAGAACCAGCCTGCATCACCTCCTGAGAAGCTAGGCCTTGATTGCTCGTCCATTGCTACCGCATAGAGAATCTTGGCTGGGGTCCGCTGTGCCTCTCCTCTACCATATGAAGCGCTCCCCAGCACCCACATAAAAGGCCACACCCCAATGCTGCTCCTCATTCTGTTTTTGGAAGTACAGACACCCCCTACCAATCTTTACACTGTACATATGGGAAATGGAAGGAATGGCCCAGACGTACCAGCTACTACACAAGTGCATGAGAACATAGAAATCCAAACTGACAATGCGGCCAATGAACTAGTGAGCCTGGTGGCAAAAAGCGGATTTAAAACGACTTCAGAGGCATATAATGTAAAATATAAAGTACCACTGCCCCACTTGCACCTGTACCCCTTCCCCCTGTCCCAGGCTACCATCCCCACAAATTCCCTGTAAGCAAAGACGTTATGATGACACCCCAATCCCTTCCTCCCCTAATGACCAGCCTGCACAAAACCCCAATTCCCCTGTATATGTTTCCATTTATGCTACCCCTTCCCTTTCCTAATTGTGTGTATTTGTGTGTGTCAATAAGGTTCTATGTGTATACTGTTGTGGTGTGTGTGTGTGTTTTCTTTTTTAAAAGCCCTGTTAGGAGTCTGCAGAGCGGCGCAACTGTCAAACATGTCCGTAATCATAATGTAGGTGTCCTACGGACACCCCGCCTGTCCGTGTTGTCCGCAATCAAAATGGGGGTGACCGTAGGACTCCTCGCCTATCCGGACATGTTCGCAAAGTTGTGACATACCTCTAATTAGTTCGGGGACCCAAACCCTGTCCCGCGGAAGACTGGGCGCACGCGCATAACTTTCCCCGTGTCCTATGGCTAGTGTGCCTGTCCGGCATATCCGCAAAGTTGTGGCGTACTTTTAATTAGTTCGGGGAGACCACCCTTGTCTAGCGGACACCTGGGCACATGCACATCATGCCCCCTGGGTCCTCCAAACACTGTGCCTATCCGGCATGTGCGCAAATCAGTGACATACTTTAATTAGTTCGGGGAGCCCACCCATGTCCGGCGGACACCTGGGTACATCTGTATCACACCCCTTGGGTACTACGAACACATCGCCTGTTCGGAACTGTCCACTGCACATGTGTCGCACTTTTAATTAGTTTGGGGAGCCCAACTCTGTCCGTGGGACACCTAGGTGCATGCACACAACTGATCCCACGCAATAGGTATCCTACAGACAGCTGTCCCATTCGCAAACGATAGCGTCGTCACCATGTGACCGCACCCACGCTGAGCGTCGACCCTTATTCGTGAACCGGGTCCGGGCCCCCAAACAGCAGTGCCAATCCAAGGTGTTTTACTGTGAAACTTCACCTTTTCAGAGGACCCTGACATGCTCCTGGCCATCTAGAGACTTTTTGGATCTTTTTGAGCCTAGTTTGGGGTTTGAAGTATCTGCGAAGCGTGCAAATGTCCATGAAGCGCTCCCCAGCACCCACATAAAAGGCCACACCCCAATGCTGCTCCTCATTCTGTTTTTGGATTTCCAGGACAAAGCACTTTGTTGTCATTGGCATTGGTATTGCTGGATTACTGCTCAGAGCACTAGGCTGTAATTGGCATTGCTGTTGCTAGATTTCCTGGTCAGAGCACTTGGCTTTGGTTTACATTGCTGTGATTGGCATTGCTGGTGCTGGATTTCTGCTCAGAGCACTTGGCTGTGATTTCCATTGCTATTGCTGGATTTGCTGCTACTGGAGATTATGGCATCCATGCTTGCTGCGTGTGCTGGCTCTTAAGCACCACCGCCACCATCATCACAATGTCCTGGAGGGCCTGGGGTGGGGAACAGGCATGATGATGCTGTCACAAGTCGGGACTGAAAGCACAGGGTAGAGGCTATCTCTCACGATATGCACGTAGATTAGGGGAGATTCCGTAGGCAATGCTAGCATATAACAGAAAAAGGGTACATACCAAGCTGTTAGTTGAAACAGGTATTCACAGGAACTGCAGGAGCAGAAGAAGGCTGTAAACAAAGAGACAGAGAAAAAGCAAAGACAAGCAAGTACACTGGGCAACACGGATTGATCAGAAATAAGGGTGTATTGGAATATGATAAGTGGTATCCAGGGATTAAGGAAAGCGCTTCGGATAGGTACCAGCAGATGACTCTTAACAACAGTCATACTGCAGTATCATGACTTAGGCATGCCAAGGAAACTGTTGTACTCAGTGCAAGGGTAAAAACTGAAGACCATATACTGAGGCAGGTACGACTTCAACGGACTAGGCGAAGGCAACAGAAGTCTTTCCCTTATCTGATCTGAACGGAGACCAATCCATGGTCACACTGTAAAACAGATTCAAGTGGAGGCACCACAGTGGCCCAAGATGTAATACAAGTAGAAAGCAGCGTTGAAGGAAATACCCAGGTACAGGACAGAATAGGATACAGACACTAGAACTAAGGACTGAAGTCGGGAAATATCGTAGGCGAGGAAAAAACAGGAAAACCTCAACAGACTGAGTTTGAACAAGGAAGAAAGAAAAGCAACACAGAAAGATATCAGAAGCTAGAACAGGCAGGTTGAAGGGAAGGAGCCCAGAGGAACAGGGCGGAAGGCTGCGGAATCCAGCAGGACTGCCAGGCGGGAAGCCCAGAGGAGCAGGGTGGAAGGCAATGGAGTGCAGCAGGACTGCCAGGTGGGAACCCCAGAGGAGCAGGGCAGAAGGCAATGGAGTGTGGCAGAGCCGTCAGGCGGGACACCCAGAGGAGCAGAGCAAAAGGCAGAGGAGTGCGGCAGAGCCATCAGGCAGGAGCCCAGAGGAGCAGGCAGAAGGCAGCGGAGTGTGGCAGAGCCATGAGGCGGTAGCCTAGAGGAGTAAGGCAAAAGGCAGAGGAGTGCGGCAGAACCGCCAGGCGGGTGCCCAGAGGAGCAGGGCGGAAGGCAGTGGAGTGCGGCAGAGCCGTCAAGCAGGAGCTCAGAGCAGTAGGAGAGAAGGCAGCGGAGTGCTACGGAGCCGACAGGCGGAAGCCCAGAGGAGCAGGGCAGAAAGCAGCAGCAGACTGGAGAGGGAGCTGCAAGCATCAACAGCAACAGGATTCAAAGGCCAAAAGAGGATTTACAAGAAAGGTCAACAACTGGTAACAGGAGCACAAAACCAAACTCCCAGTGGAAGCAGTTGACTGACAACTGCTCTGTACAAAGTGAGCTTATAAAGACCCTCCCAGCCAGCAGGCCAGCAGGGTAGAGCTGATTGCAGACTCTAGTAGCTGTGTTCAATTAAGCCCAGCTCTGGCTTCAGTAGCCTGCAGCAGTGGTTTCTAATTAAGGGCTCTCCAGCTCTCTGCAGCCTAGCCTGCAGTAGCTTGGAACAGGTGAATGCAATCAGGTCCTCTGCAGCTCTTAGTAGCTTGCTGCAAACAAATGTATTTAGTTTGCCTCCTCCAGCCCTCTGCCTTTTGGACAGCATACATGTCCCAGAATGCATAAGCTGGTTTAACCCCAAAGCAGGAATGGAACATGCAATTAGATCGGTCCAAAACTGCAGCAGTAAAATCCAGGGTCACACTGTAAAACAGATTCAAGTGGAGGCACCACAGTGGCCCAAGATGTAATACAAGTAGAAAGCAGCGTTGAAGGAAATACCCAGGTACAGGACAGAATAGGATACAGACACTAGAACTAAGGACTGAAGTCGGGAAATATCGTAGGCGAGGAAAAAACAGGAAAACTTCAACAGACTGAGTTTGAACAAGGAAGAAAGAAAAGCAAGACAGAAAGATATCAGAAGCTAGAACAGGCAGGTTGAAGGGAAGGAGCCCAGAGGAACAGGGCGGAAGGCTGCGGAATGCAGCAGGACTGTCAGGCGGGAAGCCCAGAGGAGCAAGGTGGAAGGCAATGGAGTGCAGCAGGTCTGCCAGGTGGGAACCCCAGAGGAGCAGGGCAGAAGGCAATGGAGTGTGGCAGAGCCGTCAGGCGGGACACCCAGAGGAGCAGGGCGGAAGGCAGTGGAGTGCGGCAGAGCCATCAAGCAGGAGCTCAGAGCAGTAGGAGAGAAGGCAGCAGAGTGCTACAGAGCTGACAGGCGGAAGCCCAGAGGAGTGGGGCAGAAGGCAGCAGCAGACTGGAGAGGGAGCTGCAAGCATCAACAGCAACAGGATTCAAAGGCCAAAAGAGGATTTACAAGAAAGGTCAACAACTGGTAACAGGAGCACAAAAACAAACTCCCAGTGGAAGCAGTTGACTGACAACTGCTCTGTACAAAGTGAGTTTATAAAGACCCTCCCAGCCAGCAGGCCAGCAGGGTGGAGCTGATTGCAGACTCTAGTAGCTGTGTTCAATTAAGCCCAGCTCTGGCTTCAGTAGCCGTCAGGCGGGACACCCAGAGGAGCAGAGCAAAAGGCAGAGGAGTGCGGCAGAGCCATCAGGCAGGAGCCCAGAGGAGCAGGCAGAAGGCAGCGGAGTGTGGCAGAGCCATGAGGCGGTAGCCTAGAGGAGTAATGCAAAAGGCAGAGGAGTGTGGCAGAACCGCCAGGTGGGTGCCCAGAGGAGCAGGGCGGAAGGCAGTGGAGTGCGGCAGAGCCGTCAAGCAGGAGCTCAGAGCAGTAGGAGAGAAGGCAGCGGAGTGCTACAGAGCTGACAGGCGGAAGCCCAGAGGAGCAGGGCAGAAGGCAGCAGCAGACTGGAGAGGGAGCTGCAAGCATCAACAGCAACAGGATTCAAAGGCCAAAAGAGGATTTACAAGAAAGGTCAACAACTGGTAACAGGAGCACAAAACCAAACTCCCAGTGGAAGCAGTTGACTGACAACTGCTCTGTACAAAGTGAGCTTATAAAGACCCTCCCAGCCAGCAGGCCAGCAGGGTAGAGCTGATTGCAGACTCTAGTAGCTGTGTTCAATTAAGCCCAGCTCTGGCTTCAGTAGCCTGCAGCAGTGGTTTCTAATTAAGGGCTCTCCAGCTCTCTGCAGCCTAGCCTGCAGTAGCTTGGAACAGGTGAATGCAATCAGGTCCTCTGCAGCTCTTAGTAGCTTGCTGCAAACAAATGTATTTAGATTGCCTCCTTCAGCCCTCTGCCTTTTGGACAGCATACATGTCCCAGAATGCATAAGCTGGTTTAACCCCAAAGCAGGAATGGAACATGCAATTAGATTGGTCCAAAACTGCAGCAGTAAAATCCAGGGTCACACTGTAAAACAGATTCAAGTGGAGGCACCACAGTGGCCCAAGATGTAATACAAGTAGAAAGCAGCGTTGAAGGAAATACCCAGGTACAGGACAGAATAGGATACAGACACTAGAACTAAGGACTGAAGTCGGGAAATATCGTAGGCGAGGTAAAAAACAGGAAAACTTCAACAGACTGAGTTTGAACAAGGAAGAAAGAAAAGCAAGACAGAAAGATATCAGAAGCTAGAACAGGCAGGTTGAAGGGAAGGAGCCCAGAGGAACAGGGCGGAAGGCTGCGGAATGCAGCAGGACTGCCAGGCGGGAAGCCCAGAGGAGCAGGGTGGAAGGCAATGGAGTGCAGCAGGACTGCCAGGTGGGAACCCCAGAGGAGCAGGGCAGAAGGCAATGGAGTGTGGCAGAGCCGTCAGGCGGGACACCCAGAGGAGCAGGGCGGAAGGCAGTGGAGTGCGGCAGAGCCATCAAGCAGGAGCTCAGAGCAGTAGGAGAGAAGGCAGCGGAGTGCTACAGAGCTGACAGGTGGAAGCCCAGAGGAGTGGGGCAGAAGGCAGCAGCAGACTGGAGAGGGAGCTGCAAGCATCAACAGCAACAGGATTCAAAGGCCAAAAGAGGATTTACAAGAAAGGTCAACAACTGGTAACAGGAGCACAAAAACAAACTCCCAGTGGAAGCAGTTGACTGACAACTGCTCTGTAGAAAGTGAGCTTATAAAGACCCTCCCAGCCAGCAGGCCAGCAGGGTGGAGCTGATTTCAGACTCTAGTAGCTGTGTTCAATTAAGCCCAGCTCTGGCTTCAGTAGCCGTCAGGCGGGACGCCCAGAGGAGCAGAGCAAAAGGCAGAGGAGTGCGGCAGAGCCATCAGGCAGGAGCCCAGAGGAGCAGGCAGAAGGCAGCGGAGTGTGGCAGAGCCGTGAGGCGGTAGCCTAGAGGAGTAAGGCAAAAGGCAGAGGAGTGCGGCAGAACCGCCAGGCGGGTGCCCAGAGGAGCAGGGCGGAAGGCAGTGGAGTGCGGCAGAGCCGTCAAGCAGGAGCTCAGAGCAGTAGGAGAGAAGGCAGCGGAGTGCTACAGAGCCGACAGGCGGAAGCCCAGAGGAGCAGGGCAGAAGGCAGCAGCAGACTGGAGAGGGAGCTGCAAGCATCAACAGCAATAGCATTCAAAGGCCAAAAGAGGATTTACAAGAAAGGTCAACAACTGGTAACAGGAGCACAAAACCAAACTCCCAGTGGAAGCAGTTGACTGACAACTGCTCTGTACAAAGTGAGCTTATAAAGACCCTCCCAGCCAGCAGGCCAGCAGGGTAGAGCTGATTGCAGACTCTAGTAGCTGTGTTAAATTAAGCCCAGCTCTGGCTTCAGTAGCCTGCAGCAGTGGTTTCTAATTAAGGTCTCTCCAGCTCTCTGCAGCCTAGCCTGCAGTAGCTTGGAACAGGTGAATGAAATCAGGTCCTCTGCAGCTCTTAGTAGCTTGCTGCAAACAAATGTATTTAGTATGCCTCCTCCAGCCCTCTGCCTTTTGGACAGCATACATGTCCCAGGGTGCATAAGCTGGTTTAACCCCAAAGCACGAATCGAACATGCAATTAGATCGGTCCAAAACTGCAGCAGTAAAACAAGTAAATAAATGCAGAGGCAGTTTGCAGGTTTTAACTTTGCAAGTGAGTCTCTGAATGTGTGCACATAGCGGTGCTCGGTGGCAGATGAGTAGGATTGTGACAGATGCAGAGGGGGAACAAGAAGACGAAGAGGATTAGGTAGTGGAAGTCCCCGCTACCAGCTGCCAATGTGAGTCTTGGGTGTGGAGGCTTTTTACCACCGTTGGGGGGTAGCTAAGGCTCAAGCAGCCATGGTTTGCTGCAATGAGTGCCACGGCAAACCTGGGCTGTACAGCTACAGCACCACCTCCATGCAGTGATACCTGAGGTCGAACTACAAGGCAGCAGTTCGGACGGTCGTTCCCTTCGAACAGGGTAGTAGGTTGAGTTCCTCTGCAGCATCCTCGACATCTGCTCCTATAACCACAAGGGACACTCCTGTGGGGCAGCAGATCCCTGAGCCATCCTCGGAGGCCATACGCACCGCAGCAGACCCTTACGTTTCAAAGGTCACTGTATTGTGCATGTACTGCGACGTGGTACTCTGCAGCGGTGAGCAATTCCAGAGTACTTTTGAGGCTACAGTCAGAAAGCACAAAGGAAAGTGCCCCCTACCTCCATGAAGCCCATCTAACATCTTCCTCTCTCCACTTGCCCCTTCGTCCCTGTGGTTGGTGCCCCTTCCCTAACCTCCCTTCCCTTCCCTTCCTTGTATGTCATGTTAAAAAATACCCAAAAAATACAAAACAACAAAAACCAAAAAAATAAAATGGCTCTTGTCAGAGCTACCTTTCACAGTTTAAAAATAGAAGTATCAAAGAAATGGTGCAGGCTCCTGCACAGTCGGCTAAATCCGCAGACAGCACAGTAGTCCGCGAGACTTTAAAAAAAATGTAGGGGGTGGCTCCATCAAAAACATTGCATTCTTTTCTGGTAGAAAGTGGTGGCTCTGAAAATAGTCTTTTTTTGTGGAGGGTTTGAAGTGGCCAACACCTACTGCACAAGTGCTTGCTATACTTGCAAAAAGGAACGCAAAGCATTTTGGATATTTCGCATTAAAAGGTGATTGCCAGCATCAGTAAGATGGAAGCCATCTCTGCAAAAAATGTTGGTGCTACAAAATGGAATGTTTCATTCTGGAAGGACGACATGCTAACATCTCGCAAACATGTGCAAACAGCCTTGTTGACATTGTGCCTGGCTTTCTCCATTTGTGGACCAAATGAAGAAGAGCAGAGCCACATCTGTCTCTGGGCAATGCGCAAAAAAATTACTCAGGAGTTTGGAAACATGTCCATGACTTTCCCAAATGCCTCCTTCATCGCAAACTGCAGAGAGATTATGGTAACATTTTTGTGTCCATAGACTGTGGAGTCTCACCTACTCCATAGGCATCATCTTTTTACTGTGTGTCACACAGCACCTTTAGTGCAGTGACACAGGGTTGTCTTTCAGGCTTCCCACTTTAAACTCAATTTTCTGCGACTGACTACTGTCTCCCAGAGCATGTAAAGTTGCCATTGACTTTATTAGTCTTTTTAAATTCACAGACCCAGTACAAACTGTCTTCCAAAGAGTACTGGAAAGGGTTAAATAGTTATCCCTTTTTTTCTGTTTCTCATGGAACATTATTTCATTCCCCTTTCTTTAAGATTTGGCTGGTGGCAGTGGTATCTACCATTTTTTCCCTACCACGGACTATGAAAATAGCCTTGGTACTGTTTTAGGCTATGTTAGTAGCCTCGAACTTTAATCCGCTGGACCCCTTTTAATTTTGTTTGGTTCTGTCTGGGTTTATTCGCCATTTCTTTTTGTAAAGGTCTTTCTCGTGTTTTATTCTGCATGCCAAACCAGGTTTGGTTCCTTTGTTCGCCGTCCTTTGGCGGGCTTCTGCACAGAAGCCCTCCTTAGGCGCCTGAGTGTCTGGGTGGACAGGATGTGAGGGAGGGGTTTTAAGCCCCCTGCACAGGGTCTCCTTGGAGACCCAAGTCGCACCCTTGTTTGATTGGCTAGGCAACTGTCCTGCCAGGACAGCCACCCTGCTGTGTGATTGACAGCTAGGCTGTGCGAATGGGGGAAAACTGCATAAAAAGCAGGTCTCTGGGACTTGGAAGGGAGAGTCGCCACTGGATCGAGAGAACTGAAGAGAAGCTGAAGGAAGAGGACTACTGCACCAACTGAACCTCCCGGTGAAGCCCTGCTGCGGGTCCGAATCTCCTAAACTTCGACGACAGAAAAGATCTGCAAGGAATCTTCTTCCCTTGAGCTGGTGGGACCAACCAGTTTGACAAACACCATGCAAGGCCTCCTTCCCCTGGTCGAATTTGCTGTGCATCGCTGCAGTGAACCAGATAGCCAGGAGGACCGGACTAGTTTTAAGGAGTACACCTTTTATTCATTGCTTTGCACTGCTGCTGGTTTCTTCCCTGGGCAGTGCAGGACCCTCCAGTCTTCCTCCTTCTTGTCAGTCCGACAGTCGCTTCAGGAACCGGGAGCCTGCAGAACCTGCCAGGAACTTCTGCCTCAGCTACAGCATTCTGCTTCTACTAAGGTACTGTTCAAATCTGGTGGTTCGTTCCATCTGACTGCAGTGAAAGTGTTTGAAATCTTTCGCTAATCCAACAGCTTGTCCTTCTCTACTGTTTTAAGTAACTTTTCTTCCGACCAACTTCATTTCGAACTCTTGGCAAACACTTCAACGCAAACTACTCTGAACTGTGTGATCCTCTGCAAAGACTTTGAACCATTAACATTGGCCAAGGCCTATTGAATTGAATCCTAGTTGTAGTAAGGCTTTTCTAGATTGCCCTGCCTACTTACTTGTTGGTGCTGCTTTATTTTGAATAACCTTGTCTTTCCCTCCCTTTTTTAAATTGCTAGAGTGCCATTTTGCTCACACTTCATTTTGAGCTTAACTTGTCCAGAATTCATTGGGTGGTGTGTAGTGTATTAAGATTGTGATTTTCTGCTGCTTTATATTAGTGAACTGTTTTATAACTGATGGTGTAAATAAATGTATATTCTTTTTCTCAGAAACCTTGAGTCAGTGTTTGCTTGAACCATAGTCATTGCTGTCCTTTGTGAAACTTTTGATAGTGCTCACTTTACTCTTGAGATAAGTCTGGCTGCTCAGCCATCGCTACCACTTTACTGTGTAGTACAGGCTTGTACCAAAGTTGAATTTGTACTTACACATGTAGTCCTAATTGTGTGTGGTCTTCCCAAAGGGTACTGCATATGATTCTGCCTAACACCGTTGTGCGTTGCTATTACCTTGGATCAACTAACAACAAGGCTAAACACCACTATGAAAGCAAATTTTAATCATGTCTGATATGGAAAGTTACAGTCAGGAGACCCTCCTTAGTTACACTGTTGATAATCTGAAAGATCTGTGTAGAGAAAGGAATCTCTCTGTTAAAGGCAAAAAGTCTGAATTAATTGAAAGGTTGTTAGAGAAACAAAGTCTGGAGAGTGGGCCTGAAATACCCAACCCTTCAGCAAATGTGGAAAATTATGAGGATGAGAATGTGTCAATTATTATGGATGAGTTAGATGAGGCAGATGTGTCTCACAATGTAGGCCTTACTGCTCCTCTACCTGCTCAACAACCTCAACCGTTGTCCACTAGGACCCCTACAGGTCCTACACTCAGTCCGGAATTTATTGCTCTAGAAAAGATGAGGCTTGAATTGGAATTCAAACGTATTAATGCTCAAACGGAACAAAAGCATCAAGAACTTAAGCTCAGAGAAATGGAGATGAACCATGCCTTAGGAATGAAAAAGTTTTCTATTGAAAATACTTCTCTCCCAGAGTCTTCTAGGCCTTCCAGTCCTAAGAGACCCTGTATGCCTAAAGAAATTGTTGGTATGTATGAGGCTAAGCTTGATATTTTGGATTGGTTGGCAATGTTTGAGTATAACCATGGGATTCAAAACATTACAGGGAATCAGTTGCTTCCTTGGCTCTTCTCTAGGCTACCCACTGTTGTATCTGATGTTGTGATGGAGTTGGGGGAGGTGGATAGGATGGATTATGAGTGTGTGAAGCTAGTTTTAATTGCTAGATTTGGGAAGACCCCTTCCCAGTACCTTAAGAGGTTTAGGACCCTCAAAAAGCATGATGGTAGCTCTTGGGCTACCTGGGTATGTGAATATTTGAAAAACGTAGATGGTAAACACTTATGAAGGTATGAGGAATCTTGTTATGTTGAAGTCAATTTATGATGCCTACTCTCTTGAGCTCAGACAGCACTTGGCTGATTCTAAGGAGATAGAGCCAAAGAAGTTAGCTAAGGCTGCTGACTTGTGGGTTGCCAACAGGGCTACTCACAATGATTCTGGGGCAACTCAGAAAAAGGATGAGTGAAAGCAGCCAAAGAAAGATAACAAGTAGAATTTTAATACCTCCATTCCAAAAGAGTGCCCCAAACAAAACAATAAGGGTAAGCCACAAGGGAAACCAAATCAGGCTAGTAAACCATCTGGAACCAAACCAGATGGAGGTCAGCACAAGCCCTCAGTCATCAAAACATTTGGGAAATGTTATGTTTGTGGGTCAACTGACCATGTGAAAGGGGATCCCAGATGCAGGGGTAAACCTTCAGGGGTCAACACTGTCTCCTTAGCCTTCTCCCCAGAGGAAGAAGTACCTATGGCAAGTGGAAACCTTCACCTACTGGCTGATGAACCCATGAGAGTCTCAGCTAGTGTTTCTTTAGTGTCCCTGTGTTTGTGGGAACAACAGAATTTAGATGTCTATAATTCCATCCCAGATAATACTAAAGAGTATTATAAAGATAGTGTCCTTGTGAATGGCCAGTAGACCCCTGCCATCAGAGACACAGGAGCCAGAATAACTGTGGTTGATTAATCATTTTTCAAGGTATAGGATGTTGCCAAGGCACCCAAACACCTAACCAAGTTAGCTGGAGGCCCTGTGAAAATGCTTGCTCAGTTACCAGCTCTCATCCAGTGCAATGACATGACTGTCAAGATACCTGTAAGTGTGCAGAGTGAAGTGACTGGGAGAGTCCTGTTGGATAATGACCTGAAAACTCTTGGAGTTGTGTCCAGTACCCCCAGGCCTCCTAGTAAGAGGGGAGAGGAGCTCACTAGGCCTACAAGGGAGAGGACCTTGAGAGGCTCTCCAGGGGAATTGATTGAGGAAACTATCACCCCAGTCCACAGGAATTGCTCACTGCTATTCCAGGAAAGAAAGAGGCAAAGGGGAAACCTAAGACCTCCAAGAAGAAAGCAGATAGCACCCCTGTGCTACCAACAAGGACATTCCCAAGATTATAAAAAGTCACACCTGTGACTCATCCACCTGCTGAGGCTGAGTGTGAGGTGCAAACCTGTGTGGTTGAGCCAGCTTCTGAAGAGTCAGATCTGGAAGAAGACATTACTCTAGTTGGAGATCTGGATCATGTTGACCATCCTGAGCTGCAGTCTTTACTGTTGCAAGGTAGACCCAACAAGGAAGACTTCAGCAGAGGATAAAGAGAGTGTCCTACTCTTGAAGATCTTCGACAACAGGCAGCTTCTCAGCTTGATGGGCAAGAAGTTGGGAAGCATAGGTTGCACTGGGAAGATGGCCTCTTCTACAGTGAACCCACTTAGTCTATCCCTGGGGACTGCAAAATACTTGTACTGCCCCTAGAAAACAGACTCCAGTTCCTACAGTTGGCCCATGAGACACCTTTGGCTGGTCATTTGATTTTCAAAAAGCCTAAGGAAATGCTCTCTTTATACTTCTACTGGCCTAAAATGGGTTCAGAAGTTGACAAATTCTGTGGGAGCTGTCACACTTGCCAAACCTCTGGCAAGACTGGAGCCAAGAATATGGCACCCTTGATGCCTCTCCCAGTGGTGGGAGCTCCTTTTGGACATTGGACATTGGACATTGGACATCGACATTGTTGGTCCCCTTGACCCTCCCACATCTTCAGGAAACAAGTTTATCCTGGTTGTAGTAGACCAGGCTACTAGATATCCTGAGTCAATACCTATGAGGACTGTTACTGCTCGGCTGTGGCTAAGGCTCTACTTGGTATTTTCACCAGAGTAGTGTTTCCTAAGGAAGTGATATCCGACAGGGGATCCAATTTTATGTCCCACTACATGTAGCCATGTGGAGAAACTGTGGTGTCACTTACAAGTTCTCTACAGTCTACCATCCACAAACAAATGGACTGGTAGAGAGGTTTAATCATACTATGAAGAGCATGATAGGTGCTTTAGAGGAACCCCTTAAAAGAAAGTGGGACCTTCTACTGCCATGCCTTCTATTTGCTTATAGAGAAGTTCCTCAGGAGGGAGTTGGATACAGTCCCTTTTAAATTCTTTATGGCCATCCAGTCAGAGGTCCTTTGGCCTTGATTAAAGAGGGGTTGGAGAGTGCTCCTTCCCCCAAGATAGTCAGAGTGACTGACTATCTGATAGGTCTACGGAAGAGAATGTCACACATGATGGCAGAAACTAGTGATAACTTGAAAGCAGGTCAGGCTCTGGTCAAACATTGGCATGATCAGAAGGCCAACATGGTTGAGTTTACTCAAGACCAGTTTGTACTAGTTATGGTGCATTCAAGGCAGAGTGCCTTGCAGGACAAATGGATAGGACCCTTCAAGGTTGTGGCCAAACCTGGAGAGGTGAACTATCTGGTGGACTTAGGCAGACCTAAGGAGGCTCCCAGAGTCTTTCACACCAACTGTTTGAAGGCATATGTCTCGAGACCAGAAGTGGGAGCTTTGCTTCTAGCTTCAGCTCAAGAGGAAGAGGAGAGTGAACCTCTACCTGACCTATTCAGAGGCCAACCTTTAGATGAGAAGATAGAAGGAGTTAATCTCTCTTCTAATCTGACATCTGAACAACAGGATGAGTGCAAGTTTCTGTTAAATCAGTGTGCCTCCCTGTTTTCACTTTCACCAGGCTTGACCCCTTGGGGCCAGCATGAAATTCAAACTGGTGACTGTTTACCTGTGAAAAGCAGAGGTTACAGAATGTCAGACCATGTAAGAACCCACATAAAGGAAAAGGTCAACAAGATGCTTGTTCTCGGGGTTATAGAGCTATCTACAAGTCCATGGTCTAGTCCATTTGTTCTAGTACCAAAGGCAGGATCCAAGGAGTTGAAATTCCGTGTGGTCTATAGAGCTCTAAATGCAGTCACAAAGATGGATGCCCATCCTTTACCAAGGACAGAGGAACTGGTGGATAAACTTGGTCCAGCCAAGTACCTCAGTACATTTGATCTGACGTCAGGCTATTGGCAAATAGCCCTGACAGGCCATGCCAAGGAGAAAACTGCATTTTCAACCCCAGCAGGCCTCTACGAGTTTAAGGTTATGCCTTTTGGATTAAAGAATGCACCTGTTACATTCCAAAGGATGGTCAATCAAGTTCTGAATGGGATGGAGGACTTCTGCACGGCATACATGGATGACATTGCAGTGTTCAGCCCTACTTGGAAAGAACATGTTGATCACTTAGGATATGTTTTGCAGGCTCTTGAGCAGGGTCATCTGACCATAAAGGCAAGCAAATGTCAAATTGGTCAGAGCAAAGTGGTCTACCTTGGTAATGTGGTAGGAGGAGGTGAAATAAGGCCATTGCCTAGTAAGGTACAAGCTGTACATAACTAGGCCACCCCTACTACTCAAACCCAAGTGAGAGCCTTCCTAGGTCTCACTGTGTACTACAGGAATTTCATAGAGAACTATGGGTCCATAGCTTCTCCCTTGAATGTGATCTCCTCTCCAAAATTCCCTAAAAAGGTTAGATGGAATGAGGAGTGCACTCAAGCCTTTGAAAACCTGAAGAAAGCCCTTTGTCAAGCTCCAGTCCTAAGAGCTCCTGATTATCACCAACCCATCATTCTGCAGACAGATGCATCAGAACTACCAAAAGCACCCATGTCACTGCAAAGAGCCAGCAGTGCCTGCAGATTGCAGCCAGGCACACTGTACCACAAAGCCTGCAGGCCTGTAAACCCAAGATCACCAGAAACACATCTTGCCTCTGCATATCTCTCCAGATCATACACAAATGAATCTCTCACTATCCATAAACTAAGTCACTGCCTCGCTCCAACACCAGCCATCTTCACTATACAACCAACACAGCAATGAAAAAAAGTATTATCCTCCTGTCCTGTAAAGCACAACCTGAACACCTGATTGGCTAATCCCCACAGTCCCATTTCCATGCTAGGCATGCTGAGCAGCCTCGGATGTGGCACGCCCTGTCCATGAACTACCACTGTGTCCTTGCAGCCGTTACCCAGGGGCAGCCCTTCTTCCCTTTCAACTTCACTCTTTGCAACACTCCCTCATTGGCTACTGTTAAGCAGTCACAAAACCATCCACCAATCACAGGCAAGAACTCTACCTCTAACTCTCTCATCACAGTTCAACACTTTAGATGTACTGTTGAACACTCAGAGTATAGTTCTCATGTAATTCGAAAGCACCTCCATCAAAAAGTACTGCAAAACTCTCCAAGACTTCAGCTTTCAGATTCATCCACTCTGCATCCATCAACGCAAACTACAAGTATGCATATATTTTCTACTGTACATTTCCAACTCTTGACAAATACATATGAACAGACTGCTTGCCGCTTACCCTGCATACCCTACTGAATAATTGTACTCTCATTTGTCCCATCCCCTGACATCAAGTGTCAGTTACTTACAATGCGGTATGCTTTCAAAGTTTTCTTTTCATGCCCACTTGCATAACAGCTGCAAACCACATTTTTCAATTTTATCAGCACTCTCTCTGTTGTTGTTATGAAACAAAACAAAAAAACACATTGGGAACATTTGCACAGCAAATTCAAGTAGCAGATCCTATGTTAAATGCCCAGAATGCACACAGAAAAGGGAAACTGCATGTATGTTTTCAAAGCAAGGCAAGTACTACATTGTAAAATTACCAAAATGCCCCATTGGAAGGAAAGCAAAGAAATGCATGTGTACATTGGCAATAGTGCTATCTGTAAATTTGAATAAATAAATGCAAGAACAGGAAAGAATTTCTGCACTCATGTACCAAGCATCTATGTGTGGGAAAGTTAATAAAATTCCACACACGGTAACATTCCTCTTTTAATCTTTACTTCTTTCTGGCCCTTTTTCTCACCCTACTAGGACTTGCAGTAATCCATTTTCAAAGCAAGTAGTACAACAGCATTTCACACACTTGTAAAAGTGCAACCCCATAGGGCACACTTATCACTATACAACTGTCCCCCATAGCAACAATGCTGATGCTCCCAAGTCTCCACTCCTATTCAGTGCTGTACAATTGGATACACAATAACTCTTCCTGCCAACAAATCCTCCTACAATCTAAAATAATATGTTCTCCTAGTGCAATTACTGTGCCATCGCATCGAACCAAACCGTCCCGTCTGCAAATGGCCATGGACCTCAATGTGCAACGTACGAAAACAATCCTTCAAATCTTTACGGCAATTCCTCAATCAGTATGTGAAAGCCAAAGAGAAAATGAGAATGAAAATGTTGCCAACCTTGGACTCCTGTCCAGTGCGCAAATACACAGTACTGTGAGGACATTCATTAGCCTGTGTTTCTGGGCCTGCTTGCAAAAGCGACTTCCACCACATCAAAATGTTAGCAATACACCATTCCACTGTACGAAATCTCATCCAGAAACTGTACTAGGCAAAAGTCCTGCTTTAGAACTGGAGAATTTAAATCACATTCTCCTACGTGGTACAGCCAAAGAACTCCTTGAAGGAATAGGCGACATCCAAAGCAAATATTTTGGAAGTGAAGAGCACTTACAAAATCCAGTAACTTTAGAAATTATTAGCAACAACCTCACAGATGGCAACCTTCTAATATACACATAGAAAAAAGAAATAGCAAAGTTTAAAAGCACATCTGCTGTAGTAGCAAACCAGGTATGTGCGTGTTGTTGCAGAACTTGTTATACAAAGAGCATCAAAACTGTAGATATAGCGTACAAAATAGAAGAAAATGAGGAATCCCAATGTTTCCAATTTGCTCTCTACCTTATAGCAGAAAACACATGTGAAATTACTAACCATTCAATAATGTGCACATACTGTACTGCAAAGCTTGATAATAGCCAAATGCCTTCACAGGTTATCAGTAATAACCTGGAAATATTTCCACTTCCAAAACCACTCCAGTAGCTACATTTGTATGAGAGCATTATAATCCAAACAGTACACCCATTTCAAACTATAATATTCCTTCAACCTAAAACAGTCAAGTTACCTCCTTCTGAATTACTAAAAGGCATTTGTGGCAAAGTGTTTTATTTGCCATTGGATAATAAAGAAAATGTGGACACTCTGGGAGTGCAACAGCCAATAGATCAATCTTTGATTATCCTAGTGAATTGTGTACCTACAAAAGACAAAAATATTTGGCAGCAAGTAGTAGACTTAAACAAAGTTAGAGAAGCTCTACAATATCTTAAAGAGAACAATCAATACTACAAAGAAATAAACATTGAAGAAAACCTGAAAGAAAACACTAAAATAATTCAGGATTCCTCATCAACTGGCCAATTTGAACTTGTAGATCCTATTACAGCATCCAATATTTTAGACCAGTTACAATTCACCCACTGCACTCCAAAGACAGCCTAGAAGATGCACTAGAAACATATCAAATTCAGCAAGCCAAAGGATCTCCAATTAGCATATGGGAAAAAAGTGTAGAAGCACAAACCTTTCCTCTCCTCTATCCTACTGGAAAAGGGGGAAGTTATGATGAAAGATGGACACAAATAACAGCATCCTTCCTGCCTGCCTGCAGTCCTTCTACTGTGTTTGTGGTGAAAAGCCCAGTCCTCACGCAGAGCGGACACGCGGAGTTGGCTCGCTGAGGTGCGAGCAGTCAACTGCAGTCCCTCCTGTTTTCCTGCCTGCCTGCAGACCTTCTACTGTGTTTGTGGTGAAAAGCCCAGTCCTCACGCGGAGCGGACACGCGGAGTTGGCTCGCTGAGGTGCGAGCAGTCAACTGCAGTCTACTGAGGCTAGGAGGTAAGGCGGTATGAACTTGCAAACAGACCCCTTGCTCCCCTTGCTCTCTAGACAGGAACCTGCCACGGTAAATCCTGAACTTTCCTCTGCTCATCCCCAAGTGAAAAGTCCATCTGGCAGGGTATTAAGGAGCAAATACCTTTGCCTAGAAAAGCAGAAGGATCTCCGCAAAGTGTACACGGCAAGAAAAAAACGTGGGACAAATGTCAATTCTGGCATTACTCCATTGGAAAAAATGACATCTTCGCGTTCCTTGGTGCCCCCGCCTCCAACAATTCCCAGCCCCTTTGAACACCCCCTTGAAAATCCGACCCGTAAGGTCGGGAGTTCCCGAACTGCATCCAGTGCACCAAATGACATTTCGTATGAAGCTCTGGAGGGTGAAACGGGTGAAAACTCGGAGGAGGAGTCTATGAATTCTACGAACATTTCTTGTGAAACACTCGATTCTTTGGCTCCGGTACATCCGGTACACTCGGAGCCTTCTGCCTTTAACTCGCATAGTTTTCCTCACTCCCACTCATCTCCGAACTCACCTGGAGGCCAACTGGCCGAGGACCGGCGTGGAGATGGCCTTTGCCCGCAGCCGCTCTGGTGCTGGAGCTTGAGAGCCCGTCTCCTCATTCGAGCTCCCCGCCGTCGGCCGTAGGCGTCCAGCGGGCCTCCGCCGTGGCGAGTGAGAGCGAGCCTTGCGGAGTCGGAGGACCCCTCGAGGCAAACCTCTGCTCGCGGGCCGCCTTGCCGACAGCGGGCTCTTCTGTGCCTCTCTCTCCATCGGTGAGAGTGAGAGCGCCGGGGCTTCCTGCCTCTAACATCGAGGATCTCGGTCATTCGGGCCGCCAGTCGCTTCCACAGGCGGAGGCTCTTGCCTCTCAGGCACAGTCCGTGTCAATCATCAGCGACAGAGATGCAGAGCTCCTCTCTGCTGCCATCTCTCGGCAAAGCCAAGTATCTGGAAAACAGATCGACTCGGTGTCTAAATCCACCTGTTCACCTGAAAATGGGTCCCTGGATGTGGCCTCGGAACGTCAAATGGTGGTAAATACACCAAATGCAGCGATAAGTGAGCTTATTGCTCAGAAGAGAGGTATTGCAATGGCCCTATTGAAAAAAAGAGCATCATCAAGAAGGATCGAAAAGGAGTTGGGGGAGCATCCAGACCACGGTCTCCCCCAAGTAAAAAGTACTACTCACCAGAAACAAAAAAAATGTGACTCAGTGAAATCAGCTTTCCAGAACTTTCCGTCATCGCACACTCTTAAAGAATTTTTTTCAAAACAATCAAAGAAGACGTTAGAAACAGACACCAAACTTTCTGATGCAGAAATGCTCGATGTCCCGTTGGAAGTATCGTCAGCCCTGATACAAAAAGGAAAAGTAGTGGCCAATGACCGGAATGTAGCAGATGTCCAGGGCAGGCTGTTAGATACTTCATCTTCCATCAGTCGGTGTGATAGGGAAGTGCAAGGTAACGTCGCTAGCCCTTGTCGAGCGGGCGCCAGATCAGAGGCAATAAACCTGCTCGACGTGGACGTGCCTTCCCACCGATCGGAGAGAGGTGTTCTGGGGAATAATTTATTAATGCCATCAACCATTCCCCCTTCAACAATTGAAATGAATCAAAGAAACCTACCATCCTCAACGTTGGCCCAACTGGACTTAAGAAATAAGCCCCTTTTCAAAGTGGCCCAACCGGTGCCGATGACACAGGGGAAACAAACAACTCTATCGGACTTTCCATCCGCAAAGCAGTCTCTGTATAATGACTCCCCCAAAGACACCTCAACACCGATGAGATACAGAAGACCCAGTGACATGGTAGGTCAGCTACCCAAAGATACACCAACAAAAAAACCAGACTTAGTCACAATCATATCGGCTATAACAGTGGGCCTCGCGCCCTTTGTGAAATTGTATGAATCAATAAACGACTCAATTAAGGATTCAGTAACTCTTGTCTCAACATTAAATGCTAAAGTAACATTTTTGGAAGGTTTCATCACGGCTTTAAGCCAGCAGAATGCTGAGAAAGAAAAACAATGGGACATAAAGCTCAATCGGCTTGAGACCTTAATTACCACAATAACCATCGCAAGCAACTCTGGAGAAAACAAACATAAATGCCAGCCAGAGCACTTGCCTCTGTTAAATCTAAAGGCCATTCAAACAAAATGCGTAAAGGCCAACCAACCTGAAAAAAACCAGCGACCAAAGTCCACGCCACAAACTGGCAAAAAAACTAAAGAAACTCAAAAAGTGCCATTGATCTTTAAAATCCCCAAAGCAACTGCTCCAATTCAGGAAAAGATCTTAACCACGCACATGGCGCCCCAACCATCAGTAAGCCACAATTTAGAAACTGAACAAATCATAATTGAACTTGACAACTCTAAGTCAACTGAACTGGGTTCAATTGGGAATTCGTCACTTCTCGACCTTTCCGTCCATTTGAACGATGAAGAACAGCACTCAGAGTTAAATACAAATGATGAAGACAAACTTCAAACGGCGTGCAATTCCTCGCCCTCAGAAATAAACAGAACAAAAATCTCTATGTGTAAAGGGGGGGAAAAAGCAGCAGCGGGTCTATCTGAAAAAGAACAAATTCCTCGGCTCAAACAACATGTAAACTCCTCACAAATGACAAAAACCGGAAGCTGTGACAATAAGGTACCTTCAGAGCCTAGTCTTCGATCAGAACCCAAGGTAACACCAAATCGAGTCTACAAAATGCAACAACTTGTACCGGGGAAAAACTTCCTAGTCTTCAACAGAAAGACGGTTCTGAAAATCTTAAATAGCATACCAGCACTAAAATTTGTAAAAACTGGGGATTTGGCATTAGTTGAACCTTATCACAGAGGTGGGAAGGCGAAATCCTACCTTCATGTGAAAAATCCTCTGGTCCTAACGTGCAAAGATGACGTAACCTTGGCCTTAAATCAAATGGGCTTTTTGCTGGATGAAATTACAACGTCAGAATTATGGGATAAGATTGTCCCACACGTAAGTAACGTGACGGCAAAGCAGCCAAATACTGCAGATCGGTCAGTAGGCAATCGAAGAGTCGCTTTCAGGGAAAAACCCGAAGGTGGCAGGGGGAGATTTAGATCGAGACTCCATTCGTCTAACAACAATACAAACTACCGAAAAGTGCAACATGAAGGTAATTGGAGCTCAAACAACAGACGGGGGAACAATCACAGGCGTCCAGAGGGCACGGATGAAAGTGCTGAGTGGGCTCATAACAAAAAACGTGAACCGTCGGGGCCCTGGAGATGGTTAAAAAAGGTGTTAAATCCAAACGCACAAAATTAACAACTAAAAGATCCAGCGACATCAACCGCACCTCTACCATTGGAATGCTCCTGCAAAAAAAAGAGCTTTATGTGTTCTTGGTACACAAGGGGTCATGATCACCTGACCAAGCCAGACGCCTTCGACTTAAGCTGCTTTGACTTAATCTGTCTTCAGGAGACATGGCTTACGGAACTACCAGTGCTTGACGGATATGATACATACATATCACCAGCAGTAAAAGGTCTATTTGGAAGACCTTCTTCAGGTCTCCTAACGGCAGTCAAAATTGGATCGGCAATCACTATTAGAAAGAAAGTGGCTGAATCGTATGGTATGTTAGCTCTATTAGCTGAATGGCTCCACATAGAAACATCATTGAGCAGTAAAACGAAATCGAATCTTGCAATCATCAATGTCTATTGGAATCCGCAGAGAATAAGCAACACTGAATTCTGTGATAACATCGCGGAAACCATAGATAAATTCCTTTTTGAAGAGGCAACAGACTGCATTATAATCTGCGGCGATTTGAACGCCAGAGTCGACCAATGTCCTGCTACGTCCTATCTCTGCCCCTCAGCTGTGAAAGGTGGGCTGTGGTCAGACTTTATGGATTCGAGAAAATTTTACAATGTTGCATTAGCTCGAGGCCATCTCCCCCGAATTCCAACTTGGGAACGAGCCGAAACATCAGCAACTTTGGACCACATTTACACTTCTTACTCTTTTCTTCCGTTTGCTGACTCTTTCGAGGTATACAGAACTCAATTTAGTGATCACAATCCTTTAGTAATGACCTTTGAATCCGCTCCAACTACTAAGCAAGTATATCCATTTGACGTAGAAGTAACACGAAAGTCGTCTCAAATCCAATTCACAGCGACTAACATCAAGGAAATTATCAAGAAAGTTGATGTATTCAGTACAACTTCCACAGATCAAATGAATAGACCAAACTATATGCCCTTGCTACTGCCCTATAGGAAAGAAAAAGGTTGGTGTAGCCGACCCAAAGGAAAAGGGGTACATGTGTACGATGTCGAACTGGTTTTGAAGCGTAAACAAATGCGCAAATTGAACCGCTTGGCGAAAGTTACCAAAAACCAGGAACTAATGGATTCTGCTAAAGCGGCGACAATATCATATAAATCTTGGTTGAGACAGCATAAATCAGCAATGTACCAGAACGACTCAGAGCAAATGTTGAAGACATTAGCAACGAAAAATCCAAGAGAATTCTGGACCCTGATCAAAGATAAAAATGACGAAACAAACAACCAACTCGTGAATGCCGTATCAGAGCAGGCGTGGATAACCTTCTTTTCAGCCCAATTCGCCCCTGTTTCGCAAACTTCTAGAAACTCTCTATGTTATATCCCATCATCTTGGGAAGATCTGGCGGACCATGAAGAAATCTTGGCGACAATCTTGAAATTAAAAACTTCTAGGGCACCTGGCCCCGATGGTCTAACTAACGTAGACCTTAAGCAACATCCAGAGGAATGGGCCTCCCTAATTACAAAAATGTTCAAGCAATGTACAATCACTAGGCAAATACCCAAATCATGGACTGAGGCGATAATAGTACCTATTTTTAAAAAGGGAAATAGAGAAGGTCCAGCAAATTACCGCCCCATCGCCCTCCTTGACATCATGGGAAAGATCTTTGCTACTCATTTATTAACTAGATTCCACAATTGGGCGAGACTTGCGCCATGTTTAGACAAATTTCAAACAGGCTTTGTCAAGAACGCAAGCACCAGTATCAACATCCTTATTCTGAACATCATAAAGGAAAATGTAAAGAACGGTGCTCCAACAGTTCACATTGCGTTTATTGACTTAACACAAGCATTTGACAAGATAAACCGTCAAAAGATGTGGGCGAAACTAACAACGTGGAATTGTCCGGCAAAGATCTTAGGCCCGGTGATTGCTTTACATACGGACACCAGACTTAGAGTACGCCTAAATCAGCAAGGGATGCTATCAGAACAATTTCCATCAGAGCGTGGCGTAAAACAGGGCTGTCCGCTCGCCCCGGCTCTATTCATCGCCTATATAGGAGACTTTCAGCATACACAACCAGCGACCAGAGCTTTCCCGCCCAAAGTGGGTAACACAGCAATATCCAGACTGTTATATGCTGACATCTGATCCTTATGGATCAAACCCAAATTGGTCTCCAACGCCAGCTTACGAACTTGGCCAATTATATCAGTGAAAACGACTTGGAGATAAACATTCATAAGTCAAAAATATTGACGATGGGGAAAAGCCGTCAAGCAACCACAGCTCAAGGCCATTGGTATTTGAACAACACAAAAGTCAAAACTGTGTCTACTATAAAATATTTGGGAATTATGATAGAGTCAAAAAGTTCAGAAAATGCGACCCACTCAGCACTATGGTTAAAGATCAAAAGCCTGACAACCCAAATGAAATTAGTAGATCGAAAATATGGTAAATTTTCGCTTCTCCCAGCGATCCAATTCTACAAACAAAAGGTAGTGCCATCAATAATCTACGGAATGGACGCTGCGTTGAACATCGACCATACCATACGGACGAAGCCGGAAGGCCACTTGTGGAAAGCGGTGCTTGGTTTGCCGAAACCTTCTTCAATTGCAGCGGTTAGACGCGAATTGGGCTTACTGTCATTGCAAGCATCAGTTGATCAAAGTCGGATGCGACTCTATCGGAAAATTTTTCTTCCAGATACCCTCCCAATTTGCAAACTGGTACAGATCGAGCTCAGCCAAGGACGTTGTAGAGCACTAAACCATTGGTCTCAAAAACTTACAAAAATATTAGTAGATCTGGCTTGTTCAGTAGAAGATCTTATTGAGAACCCAAACAGAATCATGGAAAAAATAGCACAAGCAGATTGGATCAAAACTGGAGAATTAACAACAGGAAACAAACTCCTGGCTCATTTACCAGCTACAACAAATAAACTTAATCAACCAATGAGCTACTGCATAAAATTTCCCAACAAAAAAATGCAGAAAACCTTCATGAAAATAAGACTCAACCAACTACCAACGCAAGAATTTATAGCAATTCGTACGAAAACTAAAGTAAAAACCTGTAGATTCTGTTCAAACCCAGAAACAGTGGAAACTCTAAGACATTTACTCATGACCTGCCCCAGAACCGCGTTTCTGCGGGAAGCCTACTTGCTCCCTTTGTTCTACGACGTATCACTACGAGAGGAAAACACATGGTGGTGCCGTCTGATGGCAGGAGACAGAACTAGGTGGTCGATAGCGACTGTAAAGATTCTAGAAGCGGCTCTGACTTTAAACCAGAATTTACAATCCATTCAAGCGTGACTCAATGAACATCGTTCTATGACCCTTTGTTTTTGGTCAAGTGTTAGTTTTCTGGTTATTTACGCTTCTTTTTCTTTTTATCTTTTTTCAAAATTGGTGATTCTTTTCTACTTATACCTAATGTGTTTTTCTTACTGTTTATTAACGTCTTGTAAAAATCAAATGTTTTGATTATACACAAGTAAATAAAAAAATAAAAAATAAATAACAGCATCAGAATACCACTCTTTATGAATGTATTCTGAAGATCCCAGATTCAGACAAAACGTTGAATACATATTCCACCTCCTGTTTAAAAGTGAACAAGCAACTCTAGTTTACAGAGTTGCACACACATTGAAAACAGATTCCAATTTTTTTTAAACATGTTTGCTACGCAACTACTTCAAAAGGTGCAGGACAAAGATGAAGTTTTGCGGTCAAGTCTCACAAGTCTCTTGTCAAACATGTGTGGTACGAAAGAATACTGGTTCGGATGGCACGCAGATGTAAGGTGTATGCTACGCAACCTTGGCCCACCCACCTGGTTTTCACTTTAAGTTGTGCAGAATATGCATGGGAAGACTTGCACAACTTCCTGCGCAAAGAAAACGAAAACAAAGCAGCGATAGACATGAAAACACCAGGAGAACTCTGCTCTTTTGACCCTGTAAATGTGTCAAGGTACTTCCATCACCACTTTATTGCCATGCTGCACTTCATCTGTAATTCCTCCCCTCGGAGAAGTGCAATGATGAGCAATGTAGCATTTTCCTGGAAGTAACTAAAGAAATTGAACATGGTGTACAGCACAAAACTAAAACTTGTAGCTGTCAAAATTACAAACCTATCTTCCTGTATGTAAGTGGCAAAGCTGGATCAGGAAAAACATTCTTAATACAAATCATCGGCAAGTCCCTCCAAAAATGTACAAACAACAAATGTGCAGCTGTTGTAACAGCCCCACAGGCTTAGCTGCCTACAACATAGGTGGTGTTACTTTACAGTGATTGAAATTCTTTCCGTTAGAACACCAAAACAAATTAGTGTACTACAAACTTTCAGCAGAAGCTGCTATGGAGCTATGCAGAATTCTGAAACAAATTAAAATGCTCCTAATAAATGAAGTGAGCATGGTCTCCAACCTAATGTTGACGTTGATCCACCTCAGATTGCAAGAGGTCCTTAAAATGAACTACAAAGAACTCTTTGGAGGAAAACACATCATTGTTTTCAGAGATCTTTTGAAATTAACACCAGTGAAAGGTGAACCTATTTTTAAAACCTTAGGACACAAACTGTGCCGTAACACACTTGGCAGCATAGGAAATGTAAATCTCTGGCAACATTTCCAATACAGAGAACTAACTGAAACATGCGTCAGTCTGCTGACCTCACCTTTGCAAACATTTTGAAAAGCATTTGCATTGGTGTCCTTTCTAAAGATGCACAGTCTATCTTACATAGTAGACTCATCCAGCTAAAACATAACACATAACACATCTGCTACTGATGTCATGGAACAATTAGCATGCAAATATTTGAAATGTATGTCTTTAATGCCAACCCTAGCAAGCTGTGCACAATTCAATGAAACAATGTTAAAAAATGAAATGCAACCAATAGTGCAAATTAACTCCACAGACAAACTAGAAGTGCACAGTATGACACTGCCTATGTGTCAACAAGCCACAGCACGACTAAATAGCTTAGAAAACTCAATCTCCAACACCTGACTTGGAGAAAATGTTAACATTGTGTTTTAACCATAGAATAATGCTAAAACATAACCTTGACGTGGAGAAAGGTTTAGTTAATGGAGCACTTGGTACAGTTGTTGGCTTCCAGACATATCCATGAGACAACAACATTCAGTGTTTCAACATCCACTTTGACAAACTTTCAGAAGTGAAAAGGATAGCACGCTCATCAACCTGATTCCTTCTTTTTAAAGACATGTATGTACGCAGAGAACAGTTTTCTCTGTCTCTTGAATATGCAGTAACTTTTCATAAATCGCAAGGTCTAACCCTAGATCAGGCATTGATTGACATTGGCAGCACAGTCTTTAAAGAAGGTATGAGTTACGTAGCACTGTCACAGCTACCTACACTTGAAGACTATTTCTAGTAAATTTTGATGCAAACAAAGTCAAAGCTGACATTCCTTGCATCGTAGAGTACAGCAGACTATGTGCACGCTAGACACCCCACCTGGATATGTACCCTGTTCCTCAAAAAGGAAAACTTGTTAAATGAAAATGTATGCAAACAGAACCTCTAAGAGATCTCCCAAAAGTACCCCCAAAGAAATTGAAAACAGTTGCTACTCCATCAAATAGCACAACCACAAAACGATGTAGTCAAACTGCAAATGCACATGCAACAGCACAATAAAAAAAACAAATGCAGCTCCAGCAAATGATTCAAATACAGAACGGTCAGGTCCATTCAAATTTTCCAACACAACTGGTGTTAATTGCTATGCAAATGTAGCAATCAATATTCTTTTGCAATTGCCACTAATTGTGGAAAACCTTTACTTGAACGGCACAGACCAGTTGTGTTTGCAAATGCTACTCCTTCATAGAAATGCAACAAACAATCCTGATAACACTTACAGTGTCTCAGGAATAAGACAGGAATTGGACTACTGTGCGGCAATGGTGAGATTCACCATAAACACACAAGAAGATCCACAAGAATTTCTAGTGTACTTACTACAAGTGCTCAAAAGTAAAAACATACCTATCACATGGACGCGGTAGCGTCCATGTAGTTATGGTTAAGTTGGTGTTTCCATAGGAAGAGCATTTTTTGGGTGGCTTATAACTTCGCTCCCTCTGGACGAATCCTCACCAAACTTTGCAAAAAAAGTATATGGCCCACTCTGAATTTTTTTGCAAAGTTTGGGGAGAGGTTTGGTCCAGGGGGGGGCAAAGTTATAGGAGGGGTCCCAAAACCTTTGTTTTTTCCCATAGACATAATGGGAAAAAACTTTGTGCACGCCTACAGCCCAAACCGCTGGACGGATTTACACCAAATTTGCGGCAGGAGCGGGGCTTGGTCCCGAAAGCATGCTTTTGGTGTAAATCCGTCCAGTAGTTTTTTTTAAAATGACCAAAATGTAAGGCAAAAAAATTAGTGATATCTCTGTTCGGTTCGCAGACGGACTTCCCGGTTCGCTCCGCGGACAGTGCCCTGATGGCCGAGCAGCTTGCGCAATGTCCGCGGACATCCGACGTGTACGCTGATTGGACAGCGTGGGGCGTGGAGCATGTCAGATTGTTGGTGGCGCCCGACATCTTGCATTCGCGGATGACCGCGGACAGCGAGGTGAAAGTTGGTTTTAAAATTGTATTTAGTGGAGTGTGTTGGTGTGTAAGAGTGTTTGGGGAGGGTGGGGGAGTATGAGATAGGTGCAATGTTGTATTTTTTTTATGTGCTAGATGCTTTTGTTGTGTTCGATTTGTCTGCGGACAACACGGCTGTTCTGAAATGTTCATAAATAAGCAGAATGGATTCGGTGTCAAGTTGAAAGTATTCTAAGAAGACTTGTGGGGTCCTGGAATGTTCGCAGGGGGTGTCCTGAAGACATTGTCTGTATTGTTCGTTGTCAAGCTGAAAGTGTTCTAAGAACACTCGCGGTGTCCTGAAATGTTCGTACATAAAGAAAAAGGGGTGTTCTGAGGACGTTGTCCGTATTGTTCGCTGGCAAGTTGAATGTGTTCTAAGAACATTTGCGGTGTCCTGAAATGTTCGAAAATAAACAAAATGGGGGTGTTCTGAGAACGTTCTCTGTATTGTGTGCCTGCTTAGCTGTATCCAATGAGGGAATGGCACAGAGAATGAAGTGGAAATGGTAGAAGGGCTGTCTAAGAGTTATGCGGTCTGCGGACAGGGCGTGCTACATCCGGTGTTTTCCAGCAAATCCAGCATGGAAAGAAGACTGTAGGGATCAGACAATCAGATGTTGAGGTTGTGGATTTGTGTTCAAAGAGACTGTGTGTAGTGAAGATGACAGAAGTGGAGAAAGTCAGGGTGTTGGTGCTCGGAGATATGTTTGTGCATGGTTTACAACAGTATGCTCAATGCAGGCATGTTGCAAAGAATTTTGATGTTAAAGGAGTGGAGGTGGTGTGGAGCACTTTGCCTGATTGCAATGTACAGGGAATTGTACAAGTTTGTGAAGATATGGGCAGGATCAACAGTCCCCGTGTGGTAGTTTTGCACTATGGTGCTTTCCATTTGGGCTATGTCAGTGCCCCTACTTTGTTGGCAGATTTGGAACACTTGGTTCAAGCAGTAATGAACATCCTTCCAAATGCCAAAGTAATTTTTTCTGGATTAGTACCTAGGGCAATATGGGACAATAGTTCAGTTTTTTGTCCTCAGCAAAACAATGCTAGGTGTGTAATCAACCGAGGCATGTTTGCCTTCATGCTTAGAGCTGGTATGTTGTTCTGTAATAATGAGAATATTGATTCCTGTAATGCTGTTTATTTTAAAGAAGATGGCATTTCCTTATCTTTTATGGGAAATGTCATTCTGTTTTGGAATGTAAGGGTTGCTTTGGAGAAGGTTATGTGAAGATTTTAGGAGTAAAGTAAGAAAAATAAAAAAAAATACAAAATAACAGGTGTCTGTCAAGCATTTGCAAAAAAACCCCCAAAAAACGGCTCTTTTCAGAGCCAACCTCAGAGGGGAAATGGGGCACACTATTTAAATTTACATTCACCACGCTCAGATTTTCGATATGTCCGCGGACATGGCAGTAGTCCGCGGACATCGAAATCACTAGCTAGGGGTTCAGTATGTTCTATGTTACATGTATATAAAGTCAGGGATATTATGGTTAAGTTGTGCTACTAAAAACATGAAATTCTGTAAAAAAATGTTCTTAAAGAGACGTTATGGTTAAGTTGTGCTACTAAAAACCTATGAAATTCAGTGAAAAAACTTTGTTAAAAGGGACGTTATGGTTAAGTTGCGCTACTAAGAACCTATCAAATTCAGTAAAAAAACTTAGTTAAAGGGACGTTATGGTTCAAAGTAAAACCGAAAAACCCCTGAAATTCGGCAGTTATGGTAAGATAAGCAACCATAACTCGCGCCACCGTGCACTGCTAACACTAACACCCAGGACATCAAAGATGACATAACAAATGTCATTGATGACATCACTGATGACATCACATGTGCATTTACTTTTCATGAAAACTCTGTAGGAGGGATTCTTATAATGTTGACCAAAAAGTGTGAAGGATCATTTGAATAAATATCATGAGCTAATTAGTGCATTAAGCAATGCATTGATATAAATAGCATTCTATTATGACGTTCTATCCAGTATACTAAGCAACTCATGCAGAAACTTAGGCAGTGTGTGCAGTATACATGATAAAGGTGCAATATTCATAATCTAACATGTAATAAGTAGCTATTAAAACCCACTTAATACATAATTACACTTAATACAGACAAAACACAAAGAGACAACAACACACACAAATATGAGTATATAAAGGGACAGAGAAGTAACCAAAAAAGCAGAAGTAGTAGCAGAAAGAGTTTATAACCAAACTGATTATCTTTATGCAGAGAAATGATTGCTCTGTTTCAAAGGTGCTACTTACTGTATGTATGTGTATTAAATGATGTCAGTGAACCCTAAGGAAAGGAGTGTGAGTACAATGTAAACAAATATGAGCATATACAGGGAAGGTATAGTAATAAAAATAAAACTATGAGAAAGTGTTGATAACTCTAATGATTATCTTCATGCACAGAAAGGATTGCTCTCTTTCAAGCCTGTGTCTTCCGCTATATATATGTTTCATATGATATGACTTGACCCTAAGTCTACAAATATAGTACCTTTTCAATTTTTACTTCCTGACTGTTACTGAAGAAAACTATGTGGCTTAGATATGTCAGTAAAGGAAAAAAAGGGAGAGCCAGCCATGTGATGTCATCAGTGATGTCATCAATGACATTTGTGATGTCATCTTTGATGTCCTGGGTGTTAGTGTTAGCAGTGCACGGTGGCGCGAGTTATGGTTGCTTATCTTACCATAACTGCCGAATTTCAGGGGTTTTTCGGTTTTACTTTGAGCCATAACGTCCCTTTAACAACGTTTTTTTACTGAATATATATATATATGTGAAAACACACATGCACTCTCTGCAGCCATGTGTCACAGGAGCAAGTCCCTAATGAGCGCTTTGTGTATGTATCTGTGCCCAATTGTGAATCCATTACATTTCAGCAGCTACTGCAAAATGCAAATCATGGCATATTATGCACTGTTTGCAATTCAGACAATCGTTCCACCTTACACATAAACTCACATAGCCAATATGTCATAGTAATGCTTTTAAGATACAACGCAGATGGTACCAAAAACCCCTGCAAGCTTACTAGCTTCACACACAGACAAGTATCACTTGGCAAGAAAACCTTCCCACCAGTAGGCATAATCTACCACACAGGTGCCACAACCAGTGCAGGTCACTATACTGCGTAAATTAAAAAGAAATGTGGGTGGTTTGAATGCAATGATACTTCCATTACTCTGAAGCAGAGATTACCAGCAAATCTAAGAAATGCCTACCTAATATTTCTGAAACCAAAATGTAATCACTGACCTATAGAAATAGCATGTCCTACTGTCTGATAGCCACCAACAGGTATGTAACTGCAAAGCAGAAATACCCTTCTACCCTGTGAAACTGTAACAACTTAGCATACACCAACTGGCCCATGAGTACATCAGTTGAGCTGCTATACAGGTTTCTCCCCAATGACCCAATGATTATACAGACATAAACAACCTCTGTGGAAAACACACACTAATATTGTTTCATCCATAGTACTTACAAAGTACTGAGTATGAGGGTCTACAAACTGTCCTCACTAACCTGAACACTGTGAACTGTTACAATAAGCCAATTCCTCTGTAACTGTGCCCATACCACTGTAATGATTATGGCAACTGCCATCTAACTGCATCCATAATACTACAATGTCACTTGGCAATAGTTGAAAATGTAAATCTGCCAACAGGAATAAAGGTGTTTCAAAACATACCCTACACAACTGTGAAACGGTGAACAGTTAGAATATGCCACCTGGTATATAACTGCAACCATAGTACTGCAATACTACTTTCCATTACTACAAAAGTTAAAATCCACCTGCAAAAATGAAAGCTCTTCTGAAGATGGCCTTCAAGACTTATTAAGTATCAACAGCCAGAATACGCCAACTGGCATGTCAGTACACCCACAGTACTACAATGTTACTTCCAGCGGTCAAACTGCTAAAATCCACCTTCAAGAATCAAACTGCTGCAAAACATACCCTCAAGAACTGCCAAACTAAAAACAGGTAAAATATGCCAACAGGTAGCTAACTGCCCCCAGAATACTGCAATATTAGTTGTCAATTGTACAGTACTTAGAAAACACCAACAGAAAGCAAACTGCATAAAGGGATACTGTTAAAAAGAGGAAACAGATAAACAGTTAGAATACGCCAACCGGTCTCCAACTGCAACCATAGCGCCACCACTTCAGAAAAGCAAAAGACATACACCATTTCAATTCCTCCTACTGCAACAGTGCTTATAACAGCAAGACCACATAGATGTGCACCTTACACATTCCTGTAAGTACTGCACACTTCAATGAAACATAGTGTGGCACATAACATCAAATAAATGTACTAGGTTTTTTTTTTAAATCCTGCATGGATTTATTTTCTCACAGACCCAATGATTATGCTAACAAACACAGGAAATGAGCACATTGCACTGTACACTTGTTTGAAACATAGTACTTGTAATGTACTGATTATGAGGGTCCACAAAGTAAATGAATGTCTGAAATTGTATGTAATACGACATTATTAAGTACCTTCCCTAACATGTTACGTGTTTTAATCACAGACAATGAAACAAAGATTTCTCCTGCATTTCAATATGCAACAAAGAAAATGTGTGCCTGCATGGCACAATATTCAAATGTGCTATTTCCACTTCAATGGTATTCTGTCCACTGTGAGTATACGCTTATTAGTGTTATGCTTCTTTGTAATGGGCAAATCACATTTCTATACACATGTTTGTGCAATGCTTATGTCAATGTGCACATTCTTGGGTGCTTGGGTCATGGCCGCATTATGCTGTGGTGGTTGTGGCCAGACCCTAGACTCTTGGGTGGATGGCCTACGGCCTACGGTCATGCACCCAAGAGTCTACGGCCTACGGTCATTCACCCAAGAGTCTAGGGCCTGGCCACAACCACCACAGCATAATACAGCCATGCACCCAAGAATCTAGCCAGTGGCCACAACTCGCACACATAAGCCAGGTGCCCAAGGTGCTGTCCACTTCGGTACACATACTATTACAGTACTTGCAGCCAGTGGCCAGACTCTTGGGTGCACGGCTTCCCACCATGGTCTAATGGTCTAGTGGCTGGCCTCAAACACCAACCACAGCATAACACAGTCATGCATCCAAGAATCTGGCCACTGGCCACAACCCACACATATAATCCTGCCACCTGATGGCCTGTCCACTTCTGTACACATATTATTACAGTACTTGCGACCAGTGGGCACACTGACTGTAGGGGCAGACCGTAACCACCACAGCATAATACAGCCATGCATCCAAGAATCTGGCCAGCCACCACAACCCACACAAATAATCCGGGCGCCCGAGGCTCTGTCCACTTCTGTACACATACTATCACAGTGCTTGCATGCACCAAATGGGCAGACTCTAATGCACCCAAGAGTCTAGGGGCAAGCCACAACCACCACAGCATAATACAGCCATGCGCCCAGGAATCTAGCCAGTGGCCACAACTCACACACATAATCCAGGTGCCCGGGGCCCTGTCTACTTCTGTACACATACTATTACAATTCTTGCACCCAGTGGGCAGACTCTCGTGCACCCAATAAGGCATCTGTCAGACGTCCTGTCCACTTCTGTACACATACTATTGCAGTACTTGCAACCAGTGGGCAGACTCTTGAACCTAAGAATGTAGTGGCTGGCCATAACCACCACAGCATAATACACCCATGCACCCAAGATTTTGGCCAGTAATACATAGCCAGTAACCCACACACATGAACCAGCCGACCGAGGTACTGTGCACTTCTGTACACATACTATTACAGTACTTGCATCCAGTGGGCACACTCATGCACCCAAGAGTGTAGTGGCTGGCCACAACCACCACAGCATAATACAGCCAACCGAGGTACTGTGCACTTCTGTACACACACACATAAACCAGCCGACCGAGGTACTGTGCACTTCTGTACACATACTATTACAGTACTTGCAGCCAGTGGGCACACTCATGCACCCAAGAGTGTAGTGGCTGGCACAACCACCATAGCATAATACAGCCATGCACCCAAGAATCTGGCTAGTGACACACATAAACCAGCCGACCGAGGTACTGTGCACTTCTCTACACATACTATTACAGTACTTGCAGCCAGTGGGCACACTCATGCACCCAGGAGTGTAGTGGCTGGCCACAACCACAACAGCATAATACAGCCATGCACCCAAGAATCTGGCCAGTGGCCACAACCCACACACATATGCCAGCCGCCTCAAGCCCTGTCCACTTGTGGACACATACTATTACAGTACTTGCAACCAATGGGCAGACTCATGCACCCAAGACTCTAGGGGCTTGCCACAACCACCACAGCATAATACAGCCTATACAAACATCCTCATATCAAATATATTCCACTCCCTACCCTAATGAAGCCTGCCTGCAGTCACCACACAAGGTGCTTGCCCGAGGACCTGTCCTCGACCTGCTGCGGTGTCCGCGAACTGCCGTGGACACAACACAATCTTCTTCAACCTAAACCAATACATCATATGAACCATCTTTCACTCTTCCACCCTTCCCAGCCTCTCTTCCCAACACCGAATGCCCTAAACATGTTTCGCAGCCCTGTTCACCGCACGCTATCCACGGATATCCAGGAATACAACATGGCAGGCATTTCGGAAAAACGTGAAGCACATCATGCTTCCCTCCAGCCAATCAGCAGGCATTGGTCTGCGGGGTGGACCCAGATATCACTAATATTTTGGGACCTACATTTTTCCTGTTTAAAAAAAAACTACTGGATGGATTTACACCAAATTTACAAAAGCATGCTTTCAGAACCAAACCACCGCTCCTGCTGCAAATTTGGTGAAAATCCATCCAGCGGTTGCGACTGTAGGTGTGAACAAAATGTATTTCCAATCGGGGGGCGTGGCCAACAGAGAGCGATGCGGACATGATCCCTCACAGCTCCGCTGCCCGCTGTAACTGATCCTGAATTATCCTGCATTGACAACGCTGGAAAATCGCATGTTTGAACTGACCGAAAAAGAGGACTACCCAAGGAACGAATCCTGAGATCCGAGAGGCAGAGAATCATCCCAGAAGGGGCCAGCGGAACGGAGAGCCATTGAGACCGCGGTGGGAAGAACCCGGGAAGATGGCTGCCGCGTGCCACCTGCGGATGGCAGGGAAAGGTGATCCTTGAACGCCATTGGAATCCGTGACGAGGGAGAAGTACTGGTGCTGTCCGGAACCCAAGGGGGCTGGGCCCGGGAGGTCCCACCGACCTCAACCGCCACCAGGGACAGCGGCATGGAGACGGGTGACAATGCGGGCCGATACTCTGAGAAGTGCCCGCGCAGAGGGCTGCTGGGGAGCCGGACCGTGAGAGGTGGTGGGCCGCGGCATACCTCCAACGAGGCAGCGGCCAACCCCACCCTCCCCCGACCGCTGGCCCACTGACGCCATATAAGTTATAATAGCGAGACCGCTATCAAACAAGCATTGAGGCAAGCAGGGGCACACAGAAGGACATTGCACTGGGGATACCAGCGCAGTTAAAACACAGCGGTGACCCATCCTGGTGAACAGAGGGGTGCACACATTTCGGTGTCCCCCCATCAGATGGCACACACTCTGGTCCGGCAAGGACGCCCACTCCACCCCGCAGTGACCCTGGAATAAGCCTGGGGATACCAGCACAGTTAAAGCACAGCGGTGACCCATCCTGGTGAACAGAGGGGTGCACACATTCCGGTGTCTCCCCATCAGATGGCACACGCTCTGGTCCGGCGAAGATGTCCACTCCACCCCGCAGTGACCCTGGAATAAGCCAGGGGATACCAGCATAGTTAAAGCACAGCGGTGACCCATCCTAGTGAACAGAGGGGCGCACACACTCCGGTGTCTCCCCATCAGACGGCATATGCTCTGGTCCGGTGAGGACGCCCACTGCACCTGGCAGTGACCCTGGAATAAGCTGGCGAGGGATACTTGAAAGGAAGGCCCAAGCACAAACCTCAACGCAAGCAGTCCCTAGTAGCAACAGGAATCCCCTGCACTCTCCTGAACCCGATCCTACATAGTAAGCCCCTTGGGGGCGCCTGGCAGAGTGGGACCACACTAACAGTGATAATCAACTGCATGACACTGAAAGGTCCTGAATAGATAGTATAACGAACGCCTGATGGCCAGGAACTCTGTAAGGCACAGGAGCACACGAACAGTCCAGGAATCCCAACCCTGTGCTGGAAAGGAGGACACCCTGTACACGAACGCTACCGCAACAACCAGTGTGAAAGACGTCATGGGCAAGGACAAGGGCAAGAAAACATCCACGCAAAGTATGATGGATCAATACGCTACCAATGCCCCCACGGTGTTGGTCAATGCAGACCCGGAGGGGAACCCTGTCCCCAGCGAGGACTCCCTAACTTTGAAGGATGTGATGGTGGCTATAACCAACTCCCGCTCCTCGATAGAGAAAAAAATGGATGGCATCCCCGCGGAGGTGTCATTCCTTAGACATTATCTTCAAAAACTCTCGAACAGGACAGGGGAAGTGGAACAACGGGTGTCCGGGGTGGAGGACGATCTCGGAGGATCGAACTGGCAACTATCGCAGGCACTGTCCAGACTAAAAACCCTGGAGGCGTGAGTGGAGGAGGGAGAGGGCAGGTCCCGCCGCAATAACATCCGCTTCCTCGGCCTGCCGGAATGGACAGAGGGACCCAGCACCAAGCTTTTTCTGGAACAGTGGCTGGCGGACCTTTTTGCACCAAAATCCTTGTCAAACTTTTTCTCCGGGGAACGCGCCATCGAATACAAGCAGGGCGCCCAGCCCCAGGCGCTCCCCAAGAACATTAATTGCCAGACTCCTCAATTACCGGGATAGGGACGCCATCCTGCAAATGGCCCGAACAAAAGGGACCATCACCTATATTGGGGCCAGGATCGCCTTCTTTCCGGACTACACCCGCGATGTCCAGAGGGCCAGACAATCCTTCGAACCCTTGAAGAAAAAGCTCTACTCCATGCACATCAAATACGGACTCCTCCCCCCGGCACAGTTGAGAATTCAACACGAAGGAAAAACGGTTCACTTCACGGACCCGCAGGAAGCATGGACTTGGGCCGAGACCCATATTACTGGAGACTGGGCTAGGACTGACCGGACCCGCAGAGGAAGATCGGGACCCTGCCAAGACAGGACAGGCCCGCCCACCAGCCTGTACCAGAGAATCAGGAGGAACCGGGAGGAGACGCTGACCGCGAACAAGCCAAACGGTATGATTGACAAAGACAAGATTGGTAGGAAGCTTCCGGCACCAGCGAGAACTGATGCCGCACCTGTCATCTGCTGTGCAATGAATATTTAGGAAATCCGGACCAGAGGGGACACTGCACACGGCCCAGAAGCGAGAATTACAATAATTAGGAGTCCTCTCAACCACCATGTTAGACTATTGGCGGAAGCCAGGACTCCCTATCCGAGACACCCGATACACACCGTGTGCAGTAAGTCTCGAAGAAGTTAGAAAAGTTGATTGCATTCTAGTTGATCTGGCGATCTAATTCTCGGTCACCAGATGAGTTTGGGCGACAGATACTTCACGTTGGGGAGGAGTATGGGAGGGGGGAGGGAGAGAAGGAATGTTTCGTTTGTGCACGAGGTAGTTATGTCACCCTGCCACCACCCACGACACCGCCATCCACTGTAGCATCCACTGTAACCCAGACACACACACCCATGTCCCAGACGACCACTAAATTCTGTGCAGTTCACAAGCCTGTTAGGCAGAATCCAGTGCAGTTCCCTTAGGGAGCACTACACCATATTAGGACTAGAGGTGAGAGCAATAAATCCCCTTTGGTATCAGTCTGTACCACAAAGATTTAGTTGGTAGCTGTGGCTGAGCAGTCAGACTTATCTCAAGAGGGAGATGAGCAGTATTCAGGGTTTACACATTAGGCCCAGTAGACTATGGAACAAGGAAACACTGACCAAAGCTTTGTAGTTAAAAAGTAGATATATATTTATTTTATACACTTCTAATCAAACACATGTATCACAAGTATCAAGCAAGTTAAAATTAAGTCACAGAAAAATATACACACTCCCTATATGAATTGTGGACCAAGTGAACCAGAGTGAAAACTGAGCACAACGGCTCAGTGAAAACTACACACAAGGAATCCTCTAACAATTCCTCACAAGGGAGGGAAAGCACAAGTTATTCAGAAATAGATTCTTATATACCCTAGCAACACTTCCCATCAGTTATGGACAAGTTCACCAAGACACTGCATCAATATAAGCAATACTTAGAATGAAAACTGTGCAAAATGGCATTTCACAATGATTATGCAGTGGGAAGAAAGAGTAGTTATAAGAAAGGGGTGCAGCACACAGTTCGAATGGAGAATCAATCTCGAGAAGGCAGATTTAACAGATGTGACCAGAGTCAGTAGGCCTGTGCCAGCGTTAGTGGTACAGGGCAAGGGCTCAGGAGCAAAATGTTCTTGTAGCTGCAGTCAAGTCTTTGGTTAACAATATTTTAAATGGTGGTTGCAAAAGTTGAAAAGACAATGTTAAGAGAGAGGGGGCGGCCAACCCAACAGGTAGGTAAAGGATTTAAAACACCTTTAGCACAACCGCAAAGAAAGGGCAGCCTGGCGAACAATGTACCTTAAATGAAGAAGTGGCTCCTGCGGTGGCAGTTGTCCCTGGTAGTTCCTGCAGTTCGGGTGATGCAGCAGAGGAAGAGACGCTCTCGTTGTGGAGGAAGGTTCGAGTTACTGCACTACCCAGGGATGAAACCAGCTGCGGTGCTGCCCGATGAATAAAAGGTACGCTCCTTTAAATCGCGGTCTGGGTGGACTGGTGCCTGGCTATCTGGCCTCCGAGTACAGAGTACGGGAGATTCAACTAAGGCAGGTCCGGGAAGGCGATTGGCAAACTTGTTGGCCCCACCAGCTCAAGGGAAGAAGGCTCTTGCAGGTGAAGATCTTCTCTCGTCGTGTGGAGAAAAGTGGTGAGACGCTGCAGCAGGGCTTCACCGGTGGTTCAGTCATTGCAGATGTCTTTGGCTTCTCTCTTCTTCGGCTTCTTCGTTCCAGTGGTGACGTCTTGCTCTTCCAGTCCTCAGGACCCTGCTTTTATGCGAAAAGATCCCAATTCATACCCCCTAGCTGTCACTCACACAGTGGAGTGGTCGTCTTGGCATGAGACCCTCCAGCCTATCAGGATAGAGTGCGACATGGGTTGAGGAGGCAACCCTGTCCAGGGGTCCTACTCCCCCTCCCACACAACGGACCCACACCAGACTCAGTGGCGCCGAAAGGAGGGCTTTTCAGTAGAAGCCCGCTAAACGGACAAACAAAGGATCCCCGACCTGGTTTAGGGGTTTAGAGAAAGACACGAGAAAGAAGTTATATTAAAGTTCTGGCAAATAAAACCTACCGGAGCAAAGTTAATATTAAAATGCACCAGCGGAATGTTAGAGGCTGTCGGAAAATGTGGTAGCCTCGAACAATGGGAAAATCCCATAAGGAAATATTTGCGGTCGAATATTTATGGTAGTAACCACTGCCACCAGCCAGAAACTTTTGAGAGAGGGATTTTAGGGTACCCTCTCGAAAATGAACATAGGGGAAAAACTATTAACCCCTTCCAGTACTTCCATAGTAAGATGGGTTGTACTGGTTTAGTTCATAGGAGTTGACTAGTAAAGTCAATGGGGACTTTACATGCCCTGGGAGACAGTAGTCAGTCCCAGGGTATGGAGTCTATTTTTGAGGGTCGCTACGGCACCCCTGTGTCACTGCACAGAGGGTGCTCTGTAACCCATGTGAATAAAGATGGTTCCTATGGGGTTGAGAAAGATCCCATAGGCATTAAACACAAAAATCGCCTAGAACACACATAGCAAAAATGCCTAAGAGTGGGAAAAAGAGTCTCACTCTGAGCAGGTAAAAAGAAACAAACCCTTCAAATCCAGCAAAGCTGCTGGGGGACTCTATAGGTAAGGGAAATTAGCCTTAAACTGAGAATTCTCCCTAACACTCACCCCCCCCCCGCCCCGACTAAGGGACAGGAGGATCTAATCCACCCCTGGATGAGTCTCTAACCTCTAGTCGGTTATGAACATCCTAGAGAGGCCAGACCATCAGCATTTTGGTGGTGACATCCTGACCTGTGCTCAATGGTACAATCGAACCCTTGGAGGCAGATTAACCATTTTAGCAGTTTGGGGTTTTCCCCTTTCATTTGCATTAACCATCTCAAGGGTTGGTGGTCTGTTTTAATGATGAAAGTAGATCCATACAAGTATGGTCTAAACTTCTTCAAAGCCCACACAATGGCAAAACATTCTCTCTCAATAGTTGCCCAACTTGTTTCAGGTTCCTTCAGTTTCCTACTGATGAAGCAAATGGGGTGTTCGCTACCTTTCTCATCCAGTTGACTGAGTACTGCACCTATACCTATCTTGAAAGCATCTGTTTGTACAATGAAGGGTTGGTGGTAGTCAGGAGCTCTGAGAACTGGAGCTTGACAAAGGGCTTTCTTCAAGCTTTCAAAGGCCTGATTGCACTCCTCATTCCATTTGATCTTTTTAGGGAACTTTGGAGAAGAGATTACATTCAGTGGAGAAGCAATGGATCCATAGTTCTCAATGAAATTCCTGTAATATCCAGTGAGGCCTAGGAAGGCTCTCACCCGGGTTTGAGTAGAAGGGGTTGTCCAATTTTGCACAGCTTCAATCTTGCTGAGCAAAGGCCGTATTTCACCACCTCCTACCTCATGCCCAAGGTAGACCACTTTACTCTGACTAATTTGACATGTGCTTGCCTTTATGGTCAGATGGGCCTGTTCCAGAGCCTGCAAAGCATATCCTAGGTGGTCAACATGTCCTTTCCAAGTACGGCTGAACACTGCAATGTCATCCAAGTATGCCATGCAGAAGTCCTCCATCCCATTCAGAACCTGATTAACCATCCTTTGGAATGTAGCAGGTGCATTCTTTAATCCAAAAGCCAAAACCTTAAATTGGTATAAGCCTGCTGGGGTGGAGAATGCAGTTTTCTCCTTGGCATGGTCAGTCAGGGCTATTTGCCAATAGCCTGACGTGAGGTCAAATGTGCTGAGGAACTTGGCTGAACCAAGTCTATCCACCAGCTCATCTGTCCTTGGCAAAGGATGGGCATCAGTCTTAGTGACTGCATTTAGAGCTCTATAGTCCACACAGAATCTCAACTCCTTGGATCCTGCCTTTGGTACTTACACAACTGGGCTAGACCATGGACTAGTAGAGGGCTCTATTACCCCGAGATCAAGCATCTTGTTGACCTCTCCTTTGATGTGGGTTCTTACATTTTCTGACATCCTGTAGCCCCTGCTTTTGACAGGTAAACAGTCACCAGTTTGAATATCATGCTGGCCCCAAGGGGTCAAGCCTGGTTCTAGAGAAAACAGGGGGGGGCAAATTGATTTAACAAAACTTTGCACTCCTCCTGTTGCTCAGGTGTCAAATTAGAAGAGATTAACTCCTTCTATTTTCTCATCCAAAGGTTTGCCTCTGAGGAGGTCAGGTAGAGGTTCACTCTCCTCCTCCTCTTGAGCTGAAGCTAGAAGCAAAGCTCCCAGTTCTGGTCTCGAGACATAAGCTTTTAGACGGTTGATGTGAAAGACTCTAGGAGCCTCCTTAGGATTGCCTAACTCCACCAGATAGTTCACCTCTCCAAGTTTCCCCACAAACCTGAAGGGTCCCATCCATTTGTCCTGTAAGGCCCTCTGCCTTGTTGGGACCATAACAAGAACTAGCTGGTCTTGAGCGAACTCAACCATGTTGGCCTTCTGGTCATGCCAATGTTTGACCAGAGCCTGACCTGCTGTCACAAGTCTCTCCCCTTCTCACCTGTTTTTCCTGTTTGCTTGCGACCTTCTTTGATGTTTTCTTTTGCACGCTCTGGGATTTGTATAAACCCATGTGCAGGTCTTCGGGTTCCAGCGTGAGGATAGTAATCCAACTCCAGGAGACGTTCAGATGTCCAGGACAGGAACCAGGAAGGAACAATGTCCGGGCTCGGAGGCACAGAATGCCGTGACCCGAGTGCAGGCGAAAATCCAGGAAGAAGCTCAAAGGTAAGTTCTAGGAAAGGGAAGGGAAGGAGGAAGATTCAAGGAATCGGGAAACAGGATTTGGAAGAAAGCCCCAAGCGAACTCCGGCAACACACATAGTAGAACGTTGAGCGTGGCGCGTAAAGACTGGCAACCTGCGTTCTGTATCAGGCGGCCATGTTGGGAGGATCAGGGCATTCAGTCCTCTATGGGTCAGGGACCACGAAGTCCAGAATGGACGCAGGCGACGGTTCATGACACCTGCTTTCAAGTTATCACTTGCCTCAGCCTCAGCCATCATGTGCGACATTCTCCTCCGAAGTCCTATCACATAGTCAGTGACTCTGACTGGCGTGGGGGAAGGAGCACTCTCCAACCCCTCCTTGATCAGGGCCAATGGACCTCTGACCGGATGGCCATAGAGAAGTTAAAATGGACTGTAACCCACTCCCTCCTGAGGGACTTCTCTATATGCAAAGAGAAGGCATGGCAGTAGAAGATTCCACTTTTTCTTAAGAGGGTCTTCTAAAGCTCCTATCATGCTCTTCATGGTTCTGTTAAACCTTTCTACCAACCCATTTGTGTGAGGGTGATAGGCTGTTGAGAACTTGTAGGTAACTCCATAGTTTTTCCACATGGCCTTCATATAGTGGGACATAAAATGTGACCCCCTGTCGGATATTACCTTCTTAGGAAACCCAACCCTGGTAAAAATACCAAGGAGGGCCTTAGCTACAGCCGGAGCTGTAACAGTCCTCATATGAAGTGCTTCAGGGAACCTAGTAGCATGGTCTACTACAAGTATAAACCTGTGGCCTGAAGAAGTTGGAGGATCAAGAGGACCAACAATGTCGATTCCTACCCTCTCAAATGGTACTCCCACTACAGGGAGAGGCACTAGAGGTGCCACATTCTTGGAGCCACTTTTACCAGAGGTTTGGCAAGTGTGGCAACTCTTGCAATACTTATCTACCTCAGCCTCCATTTTAGGCCAATAAAAGTAGAGAGAGAGCCTTTCCTTGGTCTTCTTGAAGCTCAAGCGACCAGCCAAAGGTATCCCATGGGCTAGTTGCAAGAATTGGAGTCGGTTTGCTTGGGGTACTACAAGTCTTTTGTAGTCCCCAGGGAGTGACTCTGTTGGTTCACTATAAAAGAGGCCATCTTCCCAGTGTAACCTGTACTTCCCAGGCTCTTACCCTTCTGTAACGCTCACCTGATTCCCACGGAGGCGCAGGTCTGGCTTCGAGTGCTGATGCTTCTTCAATGGTGAAGCGCAGGACTCTGAAGATGGACAGGAAGGGCCCTCTACTCTGGCTTCTCCGGCTCGCAGGAATATTCCCCTGTGCGTGAAAAGGGAGTATTACCTACTGACTGAGTTATGCTCTAGCCTCCCACTCTCTTCCAACCCTCCACGATACCCTTCCACGATTCCCCGTGAAGTCTCACCTTAGGGTCAGGAAGAATGAGCTCTCCATCCTGCTTCCGATGCAGGGGCGCGTTGAAACCCAGTTACTTCACTGGATTGAGGATTGATGGGAGTTCAGGTAAGCTTGACTATTCAGGTAAGGCTCTGTAAACGTTCTGTTGCAAGTTCAAAAGTCCAAGCTTAATAATAATGTTCATTGTCTTTTTGCAGCAAGCGCTAATGCTTATGTCTTTTTTCCCCTTAGGGGCCAGGGTTCGGAATGCCGGAGATATGGCGCCGACCCGATGTGAAACGTGCAGTTCCAGTAAATGGCAGGTTAGTTCTGGATTAGCGCTCGGGAACTGTCTTTGCATACGCTCATTCAATGTCTTTATCTTTTTTCCCCATAGGGGCCGGGGTCCGGAAAATGCCTGGAAGCGGCAAGACCCGAAATGAAATGGGAATGACCCAACAGGTAAGTCTTATTCCCTTCCTTCTCTCACCTTTTATTCTTGTCTTTTTCTCTAGGCTCTGGGAAGTGGCTGTGTATCCGGATGATCGCTGCTGAAGATGGAGGAACCCAGGAAAGGTAAGTGAAATGCAGCGCTGCAGCGATCGTAACGAAATGCTTTTAAAAATAATGTCTTCCCTTTCAGGATCGTCGGTGATGTCTCCGTGGTGCAGATTTAGCTGGTAAGGTCTCTTGTCTCCCTTTGCAGGTGACCCAGGATGCTGACAGGCGTGGCTGAAGTCCAGATGCAGGAGCTGACACGGTGAGCGTCCAGCTGCGAGGAGCAGAACAACGTGAAGCGTGAGTTGCTGATCGGGTGTGGTTTAAATAGCTTTGGAAGAAGTCCCAAGTGTGTATCCTTCCTCCGATCAGGTATGTATCCTTCCCCGACCACACCCGGGTGGAAAGTAGTCCCACAGGTAAAGTAGTTCCATTCAGGCCTCAAGAGGGCCTGGATGTGGCAGCATGGTCTGCATCAGGTAAGTGCACATTAAAACACTTGAACACATGTCTAGCTTTATGAGCCTGGCGCCTAAGGCGCCAGGACAGAGGTCCAACATGAGCCTGGCGCCTAAGGCGCCAGGACTGCGTCCAAAGGGCCCCAGCTTGGGCCCGCTGGCACTCCCCTGGGGGAAATGATGCCTGCCTCTGGGGTTGCTGGGTCGGACCTGGCTCCTTGGAGGTAGGCATCATGACACCTTCAAGCTGAGAAGCTGCCTGGTGGCGAAGACCTTCCAGAGTTGGACATTCCCTTTGTCCCTTACTGAAGTCTGCCCTTTGGGGTCCACCTTCTGCCAGTAAAGACTGCAGTTCAGGATGGTCCACAGGGTCAAGAACTCCAATGAGTTCCTGGCCTCCTCCTAGATCTGAATCTTCAGGCTCTAGTTCAACCACACAGGGTTGTACCTCACTCTCAGCCTCAGCCGAAGGAGTAATCACAGGTGTGATTTTTGACAACCTAGGAGATTTCCTGGTTGGTAGCACTGGAGTGCCTTCTGCTGGTTTCTTCTTTGAATCCTTGGGTTTCCCCTTTGCTTCTGGTTGCTTTGAAATAGCAGTTAGTAACTCCAGTGGAGTAGGAGTGATTTCTTTTTCTATCATCTCATCAGGAGAGCCCCTCAAAGTGCTCTCCCTTGCAGGTTTGGTAAGCTCCTGTAATCTCTTACTAGGAGGTCTGGGAGTACTTGACACTACTCCCAGGTCTTTCAGATCATTGCCCAATAGCATCCTTCCTGGTACTACAGATTGTACACTCACAGGTATCCTGACAGTCATTTCATTGCACTGGATGAGAGCTGGTAATTGGGGAAGCATCTGCACAGGCCCTCCAGCTAACTTGCCGAGGCGTTTGGGTGCCTTAGCAACATCCTCCACCTTGAAAAAAGATTCGTCCACCACAGTTATGCTGGCCCAGTGTCTCTGATGGCAGGGGTTTCCTGACCATTGACTAGGACACTGTCTTTATAATACTCTTTAGTATTAGGAGGGATAGAATTATACACATCTAAATTATGTTGTTCCCACAACCCTAGAGATACTAAAGATACACTAGCTGAGACTCCAATGGGATCATCAGCTAGTAGTTGAAAGTTTCCACTGACCATATGTACTTCCTCCTCTGGAGCGAAGGCTAAGGCGACAGTGTGGACCCCTGAAGGTTTACCCTTACACCTGGGATCCCCTTTCACATGATCAGTAGAGCCACAAACATAACATTTCCCAAATGTCTTTATGAATGGTGGATTGTTCTGACCTCCTTCTGGTCTGGGACCAGAAGGTACACTAGCCTGATTTGGTTTCCCTTGTGGCTTACCCTTAGAATTTTGTTTGGGGCCCTCTTTGGAATTGGAATTATTTGAATTCTCTTTGTTGTCCTTCTTTGCCTGCTTTCCCTCATCCTTTTTCTAAGTTACCTCTGAATCCTTCTGAGGGGCCCTGTTGGCAACCCACAAGTCAGCAGCTTTAGCTAGTTTCTTAGAATCTAGTTCTTTTGAATCAGCCAAGTGCTGTCTAAGCTCAGGAGAGCAGGCATCATAGATAGACTCCATCATCACAAGATTTCTCATTCCTTCATAAGTGTTAACTCGATAACCCTTAATCCATCCCTCTAAGTTCTTCAAACACTCATTCACCCAAGTAGCCCAAGGGGTACTATAATGCTTTTTGAGGGTCCTAAACCTCTTAAGGTACTGGGAAGGAGTCTTCCCAAATCTAGCCATCAAAGCTAGCTTTACACATTCATAATCCATCCTATCCACCTCCCCAACTCCATTACCACATCAGATGCAACAGGGGGGAGCCTAGAGAATAACCAGGGGATCAACTGATTCCCTGTGATAGCCTGGAGTCCATGATTATATTCAAACATAGCAAGGCAATCTAATACATCCAACTTAGGTTCATACATACCCACAACCTCTTTAGGCATCCAAGGTCTTTTTGGACTGGAATTTTGCATTTCCAAAGACAATTTCTTCATCTCAAGCTCATGGTTGAGCTCCATTTCTTTGAGCCTTAGTTCTTGATGTCTCTGTTCAGTTTGGGCACTAATTCTTTTGAATTCAAGTTCAAGTCTCATTTTTTCTAGTGAGATAAATTCAGGACTTAATGTGGGACCAGGTAAGGGTCCCAGTAGCCACATGCTGAGGCCTTTGAGCAGGCAGAGGACCAGAGGTGGTGACATTGTTATCCTACTCTTCCTCATCTGTCTCAACAATAACATCTTCAACATTATCCGCATTACTATTTGCTACATTTGCTGGAGTAGTGGGCACTACAGCACCACTATCCAGACTTTGTTTCTCTAACAGTCTATCAATCATTTCTTGTTTCTTGCCTTTGACAAGAAGTCCTTTCTGTTTACACAGATCCCTTAAATAATCAGCAGTATTAGTAAGGAGGGTCTCCTGGCTGTAACTTTCCACAATTTGTTTAAAATAAATTTGTTGTGATAGCTAGCCTTGTGGTTATTTGAACCAAAGCACTAGTAGAACTCTAAAATGTAAATCCAATACTTTTATCCTCACCGCTGTACACCAGTGTTAGGCAGAATCCAGTGCAGTTCCCTTAGGGAGCACTACACCAGATTAGGACTACAGGTGAGAGCAATAAATCCCCTTTGGTATCAGTCTGTACCACAAAGATTTAGTTGGTAGCTGTGGCTGAGCAGTCAGACTTATCTCAAGGGGGAGATTAGCAGTATTCAGGGTTTACACATTAGGCCCAGTAGACTATGGAACAAGGAAACACTGATCAAAGCTTTGTAGTTAAAAAGTAGATATATATTTATTTTATACATTTATTTTATACACTTCTAATCAAACACATGTATCACAAGTATCAAGCAAGTTAAATTAAGTCACAAAAAATATACACACTCCCTATATGAATTGTAGACCAAGCGAACCAGAGTGAAAACTGAGCAAAACGGCTCAGTGAAAACTACACACAAGGGATCTTCTAACAATTCCTCACCAGGGAGGGAAAGCACAAGTTATTCAGAAATAGATTCTTATACACCCTAGCAACACTTCCCATCAGTTGTGGACCAGTTCAGCAAGACAGTGCATCAATATAAGCAATACTTAGAATGAAAACTGAACAAAATGGCATTTCACAATGATTATGCAGTGGGAAGAAAGAGTAGTTATAAGAAAGGGGTACACCACACAGTTCGAATGGAGAATCAATCTCGAGAAGGCAGATCTAACAGATGTGACCGGAGTCAGTAGGCCTGTGTCAGCGTTAGTGGTACAGGGCAAGGGCCCAGGAGCAAAATGTTCTTGTAGCTGGAGTCAAGTCTTTGGTTAACGATATTTGAAATGGTGGTTGCAAAAGTTGAAAAGACAATGCTAAGAGAGAGGGGGCGGCCAACCCAACAGGTAGGTAAAGAATTTAAACCACCTTTAGCACTACCGCGAAGAAAGGACGGCCTGGCGGAACAATGTACCTTAAATGAAGAAGTGGCTCCTGCGGTGGTGGTTGTTCCTGGTAGTTCCTGCAGTTCAGGTGATCCAGCAGAGGAAGAGAGGCTCTCGTCGTGGAGGAAGGTTCGAGTTACTGCACTACCCAGGGATGAAACCAGCTGCGGTGCTGCCCGACGAATAAAAGGTATGCTCCTTTAAATTGCATTCCGGGTGGACTGGTGCCTGACTAACCGGCCTCCGAGTACAGGGTACGGGAGATTCGACCAAGGCAGGTCCGGGAAGGCGATTGGCAAACTGGTTGGCCCCACCAGCTCAAGGGAAGAAGGCTCTTGCAGGTGAAGATCTTCTCTCGTTGTGTGGAGAAAAGTGGTGAGACGCTGCAGCAGGGCTTCACCGGTGGTTCAGTCATTGCAGATGTCTTTGGCTTCTCTCCTCTTCGGCTTCTTAGTTCCAGTGGCGACGTCTTGCTCTTCCAATCCTCAGGACCCTGCTTTTATGCAAAAAGATCCCCATTCATACAGCCTAGCTGTCACTCACACAGTGGAGTGGTCATCTTGGCGGGAGACCCTCCAGCCTATCAGGATAGAGTGTGACATGGGTTGAGGAGGCAACCCTGTCCAGGGGTCCTACTCCCCCTCCCACACAACAGACCCACCCCAGACTCAGTGGCGCCGAAAGAAGGGCTTCTCGGTAGAAGCCCGCCAAATGGACAAAGGATCCCCGACCTGGGTTAGGAGTTTAAGAAAGACACGAAAAAGAAGTTATATTAAGGTTCTGGCAAATCAAACCTACCGGAGCAAAGTTAATATTAAAATGCACCGGCGGTATGTTAGAGGCTGTCAGAAAATGTGGTAGCCTCGAACAATGGGAAAATCCCATAGGGAAATATTTGCAGTCGAATATTTATGGTAGTAACCACTGCCACCAGCCAGAAACTTTTGAGAGAGGGACTTTAGGGTACCCTCTCAAAAATGAACATAGGGGAAAAACTATTAACCCCTTCCAGTACTTCCATAGTAAGATGGGTTGTACTGGTTTAGTTCATAGGAGTTGACTAGTAAAGTCAATGGGGACGTTACCTGCCCTGGGAGACAGTAGTCAGTCCCACGGTATGGAGTCTATGTTTGAGGGTTGCCACAACACCCCTTTGTCACTGCACGGAGGGTGTTGTGTAACACATGTGAATAAAGGTGGTTCCTATGGGGTTGAGAAAGATCCCATAGGCATTAAACACAAAAATCGCCTAGAGCACACATAGCAAAAATGCTTAAGAGTGGGAAAAAGAGTCTCACTCTTAGCAGGTAAAAAGAAACAAACCCTTCAAATCCAGCAAAGCTGCTGGGGGACTCAATAGGTAAGGGAAATTAGCCTTAAACTGAGAATTCTCCCTAACAGAGCCTAACACCCACCGCACACACAACCTCATCCTGCATATACTAACTCCCACCAAGGACCGCGACTGACCATACTATGGATGCACGAACCCCACCAACTAACGCAGAACATACCAAGATCCTGAAATTCCTCACGTGGAACGTAAATGGCATGAGATCAAGCATTAAACAACATCTGATAGTCCAGTTTCTTAACAGGCGATCCCCGATGTGGCCCTACTTACCGAGACCACTGTGATGCTGGAAATGCATCCGAGGGACAGGGCCTCTGAATCCTTGTCCTTTACTGCTTTTTATCGTGTGTTCTGTCGTGTTTTCTGCCCAGGTGTCCATGTGGGACTCCTGGCAGTGCAGCTCTCTCTTTTGGTTTGGTGAACAGACCCATGGGATACCCTTATGGCACCCATGGGTAGGGGTACAACCCTGTGCCGCTAGTGTATGTTTTTGGGCACCTGTGGGTGGCCCACAGAGCAGGGTATGGGCTGGTGGCAGCTCCATGCTGAATTTGACAGGTGCTCTGGGTGTCCTCCATTTTGGGATACCCAGGCCCTGCCATTGGGATCAGTTGATTCCTGATAGGAAACAAGATGGCCCCTGTGGCCTCTTGCTTTCTATTGCCTGTTACCTTGTGTTCCCAAAGTCCTGGGAAGCCCTGACTCTGTCCCTTCCCCCTGACTGGCTGTTGGGTGGAAGTTCCATATATGGTGTTGTTGTGAAGGCCCAGCTAGACTGACTGGAGCCTTCCCAGTGACTGTATGTTGTGGGTACCTCCTGTGGGTGGGACCTGGGTGAATGGAGTGTCTGACCAATATACACTCCTTGTTGTGGTTGTCTGGTTTCTGGCATGAGAGACAAAGACTGAGACAGCCCTGCCCGAAACTGGCCTGAATGCAGTGTGTAGTGTTGAATGGCTGGGTACTTGTCCCAATCCACATTCCTTGTTGTGAGTGTCTGAAAGGGAGGATTCTGGCCTGAATGCACTGTGTGCCTGATTGGCTGACTGACTGCATGAATGCCCTTCTGTATGATTGGCTGCTGAGTGTGTGCCAGCAGTGTGGATTAGAGACAGAATAGTATATCTGGGGACCTCTCACCACTGGTAATTGTTCAGAAGCGTTCTGGAGCTGAGTCTCCACTCTAAGAGTAACTGGAACTGCTGATCCTCGACGTCCAGCTGGAAGAAGAAGACTTGCTGCTGCATTTGCTTCGACCGATCCGAAGGCTGCCGAAATTGTCGAAGACTGACCCGAGAGAGGACCTGGTAAGGCTCCCTCTTCCCGTGCTCCGAGGAACCATCGAGCACCGCTCCATCTTCGCCGAAGCGCCCTGGAAGTCAGACCCTCGAAAGGCTGCCGACCCGAGACGGGACCGCCGAGGAGATCGAAGTGAAGCACCCGGACATCGCCGCCTCGAAGTCCATTGCCGTCGACCAGGGTTCGCAGGTCTGTGTAACCGCTGGAGGCCCGTCGAAGTTGTGTTGCCCAGCCGTGGGAACCACTTGACGCTGTGCCACTGACGACCGGAGCCGTCCGCTCCTTGCCTAAGAACATTCGAATCGAAGGACTCCCTCGCCCGCATCGTCGACCGCTTTGTCCTGCCGGAGAAAGTCGAGGATGACCAACGCGCCGAGGAGAAACCTGCCGGTGGGTTTCCCGCCACCCGAAGACCACAAAGACTCGAACGACTCGACGCCCTTGCTGGGCCCCCGTCTCCACAATCTTTGCGGTCCAGAACAATTGTCATCGAGGTGCCCCGCACGCCTCTTCCTTGCAGGACGCCGACGCTCTGACGCCGACGAGCACTGCTCGGACGTAGCTGCCGCCTCATCGACGCCGTTCACCCGTGTTCTCCGTCGGACGTTCGACGACCTGTGTCTCCCGCTTTAAAGGGCAGGCACTCAAGAAGGGCCGTCGATTCCCCGACGCCGAACGCCGAGTTCCTCGACGGACGTTCGACGCCCCGTGTCTCCCGCTTGAAAGGGAAGGCATTCCAGAAGGGCCGTCAATTCCCGCCGCCGAACGCCGACTTCCTCGACGCTTCTCGACGCCTCTCGACGATCCGTGACTCCCGCTTGAAAGGGGGTCGCTCAAGAAGGATCTGTCGACGCCTCTTCGAAGAACTCGACTCCACCAGGTACATTGGGGGGGTAAAAACATTATAGGAGGGAATAAGACTTGCAGAACAATATATGGACTGGGCTTGTGGTATATCTTTATTTTACAGGTTGCCCAGGTGGGGGGATCTCCACACAGAATTGTGTCTAGTGGTAGGGGCCAGTATTCTGCCTATTGCTCAACCATCTTATTTTCTCTTCTCTCTCTATTGCTGGTTTCACTCTATTGATCTGTGTGACATTGTTACAGTATTGTTGATGCACTTTAATGAGATCTAATACAAAGGGTGGTACCACTTTAGAATTGTATATATTTGCCATTGTTGATTTTCTTAAGTACAAAGTGAGTTATTATGATAAGTGTACATAACCTTGAATATTGATTATATAAAGACTGTGTCTAACCAATACAGTGTGTGGGCATTGCTTTGTGGGGGCTTGGGGACTACACTGTACTTAAGAACCAGCCTGCATCACCTCCTGAGAAGCTAGGCCTTGATTGCTCGACCATAGCTACCGAATAGAGAATCTAGGCTGGGGTCCTCTGTGCCTCCCCTCTACCATATAGAGAGCAGAAGTACAGACCACCCCCTACCGGTCCTTTACAGCTGGTGGCAAGCGGTGGGATGCTTATGGTTTTAAGAATCAGTGTATAACCGTGCCACTTACAAAAGATATCTGCACTTTATTAAATTAAGGTTTAGTTGTGTACAAGATAACTGCATTACAAACAATGGAGTCTATTGCAAATGGCAAATTGACTCGGATGAGCTTGGAGGCTCTCCAGAGTGCTTGTGAAGCCAGGGAGTTAGACTTTGTGGATAAGTCTAGGGCTGAGCTGATAGCTGCCCTGGTGGACTACCAGACTGATGGTGAAACTCTTGATGAGGGGGGGAATGCAACCAATGAGGACTCTGCCCCTGGGGTTTCTGCTGAATCTGTTTCTGGGAATGCCACCATTCCTGCTGCCTCTGTTCCAAACCCCAGCAATTCCTTGGAGCTTGAGTTATTAAGGATGAAATTGGCCTTTGAATACCGCAAGTTGGAAATAGATGCTGAACTTAAGAGAGAGGAGTTGGCTCAACAAGTGGAGCTCAAGAATAGGGATCTTGAACTCAGAAATAAGGACCTTGAACTCAAGAGCCAGGACACTGAATGTCAGAGAATCCAGCTAGAGAAAGCTAGAGTGGAGACTTCAGCTAAAACCAGTGAGAGTGTCAGGTCACCAGCCACCAAGTTTATGAAAGATTTGGTTGGTGTATTTGTGGAGGGTTCAGATATCCTCCAATGGATTGAAGCGTTTGAAATGGCTTGTGCGATTCATGATGTTGATAAAAGAGATTGGGCTAAGTGTTTGTTAAGCAGAGTGCCTCAAACTGGATATGACTGTATTCTGAAGCTGAGTGTGGAAAAAAGGGGTCAGTATGAGTGTATGAAGTCTGCTTTGATTGCCAAGTTTGGCAAGACACCTACCCAATACCTTAAAAGGTTCAGGGATTTTAAGAAAAGAGAGAATGTGTCTTGGGTTGACTGGGTGAGTGCTGCGCACATGAACATGATGGGGTGGATTGATGGATACAAGGTTAAGACTTTTGTTGAATTGTCCCACCTCTTGTTTTTTGAGCATTTTTCTGAAGCCTGTTCACCAGAGCTGCGTCAGTATGTGGCTGACCAGTACATTTTGGACCCCTTTAAGCTGGCTAGGTTGGCTGACAAGTGGGTCTCCCACTGGGTGTCCCCTAAGGACTCCAGTGGGAAGGACAAGGACAAAGAAAAGGGGGCCTCTCAGAAAGCTGAGGAGTCCCACAAGCAGTCACAGTCAGGTAAACCTAAACCTTCCTCTCCCAAGACCCAAAAATCTAGTGGGGATAAGTCATCTGTGGGTGGGAATAAGAGTAGTGGTCCACCTGCTGCAAAGCAGGCTCCCAGTGGTTCTAGTACCGTACCCCGCACTCCTGGCACTTGTTGGGACTGTGGGGCTCTGGGTCACAGAAGGGGTGACTCCAAGTGTAAAGGTAAGGCACTTGGAGTACAGGCTGTCAGCCTGACCTACCCTTACCCCGTGTCTGAGGTGGAGGCCACTGTCCTCCCCTCCTCTACCGGGATCACATTTGGTGCTCCGGTAGAGATTTCCTTAGTGTCCCTTGGGGCCTGGGACCAGTATGCAGAAGTACTGGCGACTATCCCACAGAACACCCATAGGTTTTTGAGAAGTGTCCTCTTGAATGGCCAGCCTTCTACTGGTTTGAGAGACACTGGGGCAAGCACGACAGTGGTGGACAGGACCCTGCTCAAGCCAGAGGACTATGTAGGTGCTCCTCTGAGAACCACCAGGTTAGCTGGTGGGCCTCCCAAATTATCGCCTGAAGCCTTAGTCACACTCATGATTGGAGACAAGACAGCAAAGCTTCCTGTCCTGGTTCAGGACAATGTCCCTGCTAACATTCTGTTAGGAAATGATCTAGTAGAGTTGGGGTTGATCTCGGATGGTCTTCCCATGACTGCTGCTGCAGTCACTAGGTCACAGGTGACACCGGGTCTAGCTGTGAGTCAGGTACCCGAGCCAAAGGCGAGGCCTAAGGCAAGAAGAAGGAAGACCAAGAAGGCCACCTCTGTGGAGGGAACACCTTCTCTTCCTGCTGTTCCGACAGCACCCATTGGGATCCATGCTCCGGACGGGCTGGGTCCAGTGGAAAACCCAAACTCAACTCCTGTGGGAGAAGAGACAGAAGACTCTCCTGTGGGAGAGGTTCTCAACCCGGAGGATCATCCCGACCTTCAATGCTTGTTAGCTGAAGGGGGACCCTCCCGGGCAGACTTCTGTAAGGGACAGAGAGAGTGCCACTCTTTCGAGAGACTGAGGAAACAGGCCCTGTCCCAGGCACAAGGAGAAGTGCCTAGGACATTCCGGATTTATTGGGAGGGTGAGCTGCTTGTTAGTGAGCCCACTAAGCCTGAACCTGGTGCCCTCAAGAGGTTGGTGGTACCCCAGGTTTACAGGCCCTTCCTACTGCAGTTGGCGCATGAGGTGCCCTTGGCTGGTCATCTTGGGACCAAGAAGACTAAGCAGAGGCTCTCTGCCCATTTCTACTGGCCACGGATGGGAGTAGAGGTGGAGTCCCACTGCAGGACCTGCCCAACTTGTCAGTTGTCTGGCAAGACTGGAGGCAGTGTCATTGCCCCACTGCAGCCATTGCCAGTGGTTGGCACACCATTTGAGAGGGTGGGCATCGACATTGTCGGTCCCGTTGACCCACCCACTTCAGGTGGACATCGGTTCATCCTGATCTTGGTAGATCATGCCACCAGGTACCCTGAGGCAATACCCCTTCGGACTGTTACTGCCAAGGTAGTTGCCAGGGCTCTCCTGGGCATTTTCACCCGTGTTGGATTCCCCAAGGAGGTTGTCTCTGACAGAGGATCCAACTTCATGTCTAGTTACATGAAAACCATGTGGAAAGAGTGCGGGGTAACCTACAAGTTCTCCACCTCTTACCACCCCCAGACCAATGGTCTGGTTGAGAGATTTAATAAAACTCTCAAGGGCATGCTAGGGGCTTTGGAAGAACCCCTAAGGAGGAAATGGGATCTCCTCCTGCCATGCCTGCTGTTTGCTTACAGAGAGGTACCTCAAGAGGGTGTTGGTTTCAGCCCCTTTGAGTTACTCTTTGGACATCCCGTGAGGGGGCCCCTCGCCTTGATCAGAGAAGGCTTGGAAGCCACCCCTCCAGGTCCCGCCAAGCAAGTGGGGGACTATGTGTTAGGCCTCAGACGGAGGATGACACAGATGATGGGTCAGGCAACAGCAAATCTCAAGGCCAGCCAGGAATTGAATAAGTACTGGCATGACCTTAACGCCTCGCAAGTGGATTGGACTCCGGGACAGGAAATCCTTGTGATGGAGCCTACCAAGCCTAGAGCTTTGGCAGACAAGTGGACTGGACCCTTCAGGATCATCTCCAAGATGGGCGAAGTCAATTATCTGGTTGACATGGGAGCCTCTGGGGTAGCCCCTCAGGTATTCCATGTCAACCGGCTCAAGCCTTTCCACCGGCGAGCAGAAGTCTCATGTCTCTTGCTAGCTTCAGGGCAAGAAAAGGATGAGAGTGAGCCCCTTCCTGATTTGCTGCATAGCAACCCTCAGGATGGCTCAGTGGAGGGAGTGCATCTCTCTCCTGATTTGACAACAGAGCAACAGAGGGCCTGCAGGGCTTTGCTCCAACAGTATGCCTCGATGTTTTCACTGACGCCAGGCCTTACACCGTGGTGTAGGCATGAAATTGACACTGGTGACAGTGTACCTGTCAAAAGCAGGTGCTACCGTATGTCAGATACCGTCAAGAACCACATCCAGGCTGAGGTCGCCAAGATGTTGGATCTGGGTGTTATTGAACCCTCAACCAGTCCCTGGTCCAGTCCAGTGGTCCTTGTCCCCAAGGCAAGTTCCCAGGCGGGTACCAAGGATTGGAGGTTCTGTGTGGACTACCGAGGAGTCAATGCCGTCACCAAAACTGACGCGCACCCATTGCCCAGGGCTGATGAGCTCGTGGACACCATAGGTGCTGCCAAATTTATGAGCACCTTTGACCTTACCTCAGGCTATTGGCAAATAGCTCTGACGGACCATGCCAAGGAAAAGACGGCCTTCCCAACACCTGAGGGACTCTACCAGTTTAGGGTCATGCCTTTTGGGTTGAAGAATGCCCCTGCCACCTTTCAGAGATTGGTCAACCATGCGCTCAGTGGGCTGGAAGCCTTTTGTGTGGCTTACTTAGACGACATTGCCGTCTACAGTTCCACCTGGGAAGAGCATTTGACACATCTGGATAAGGTGTTGCAGGCCTTGAAAAGGGCTAACCTCACTATCAAGGCCACCAAGTGCCAGATAGCTCAGGGGAAAGTTACCTATCGTGGTCATGAGGTAGGAGGGGGTCAAATCCAACCTCTCTCCAGTAAAGTACAGGGTGTACAGAACTGGGAGACTCCCACTACTCAAACCCAGGTGAGAGCCTTTTTGGGCCTCACTGGGTACTATCACAATTTCATGGCAGACTATGGAACCATAGCTGCACCCCTGACAACTCTAACTTCACCCAAACAGCCTAGGAAGGTTAATTGGACCGAAGACTGTCAGAGGGCCTTTGATGGCTTGAAAGAAAGTCTGTGTAGGGCACCTGTGTTGTGTGCGCCTGACTACAGCCGACCCTTTATCGTCCAGACGGATGCCTGCGACACCGGAATTGGAGCTGTCTTGTCCCAGTTAGATGACAAAGGGAGAGAACATCCTATCATATTCATCAGTAGACAACTCAAGGGTAGAGAACTTAGGTGGGCTACTGTTGAAAAGGAGTGTTTTAGCATAGTTTGGAGCCTTAGGCGTTTTAGGCCCTACCTTACGGGGTCTACCTTCAAGGTCCAAACAGATCATAAGCCCGTGAAGTGGCTTATGCAAATGAAGGGTGAGAATCCGAAATTGCTCAGGTGGTCCATTAGCCTGCAAGGGCTAGACTTCACCATAGAGCACAGACCAGGGAAGAGTCACGATAATGCAGATGGCCTTTCCAGAAGGTATGTTGACCGTCTGGATGAGGGTGTCTATCCCGTGGGAGATTAGACACCCTCCACCTCAGTCTGGGGGGGCGACTGTGATGCTGGAAATGCATCCGAGGGACAGGGCCTCTGAATCCTTGTCCTTTACTGCTTTTTATCGTGTGTTCTGTCGTGTTTTCTGCCCAGGAGTCCATGTGGGACTCCTGGCAGTGCAGCTCTCTCTTTTGGTTTGGTGAACAGACCCATGGGATACCCTTATGGCACCCATGGGTAGGGGTACAACCCTGTGCCCCTAGTGTATGTTTTTGGGCACCTGTTGGTGGCCCACAGAGCAGGGTATGGGCTGGTGGCAGCTCCATGCTGAATTTGACAGGTGCTCTGGGTGTCCTCCATTTTGGGATACCCAGGCCCTCCCATTGGGATCAGTTGATTCCTGATAGGAAACAAGATGGCCCCTGTGGCCTCTTGCTTTCTATTGCCTGTTACCTTGTGTTCCCAAAGTCCTGGGAAACCCTGACTCTGTCCCTTCCCCCTGACTGGCTGTTGGGTGGAAGTTCCATATATGGTGTTGTTGTGAAGGCCCAGCTAGACTGACTGGAGCCTTCCCAGTGACTGTATGTTGTGGGTACCTCCTGTGGGTGGGACCTGGGTGAATGGAGTGTGTGACCAATATACACTCCTTGTTGTGGTTGTCTGGTTTCTGGCATGAGAGACAAAGACTGAGACAGCCCTGCCCGAAACTGGCCTGAATGCAGTGTGTAGTGTTGAATGGCTGGGTACTTGTCCCAATTCAAATTCCTTGTTGTGAGTGTCTGAAAGGGAGGAGTGTGGCCTGAATGCAGTGTGTGCCTGATTGGCTGACTGACTGCATGAATGCCCTTCTGTATGATTGGCTGCTGAGTGTGTGCCAGCAGTGTGGATGAGAGACAGAATAGTTGAGAAGCGTTCTGGAGCTGAGTCTCCACTCTAAGAGTAACTGGAACTGCTGATCCTCGACGTCCAGCTGGAAGAAGAAGACTTGCTGCTGCATTTGCTTCGACCGATCCGAAGGCTGCCGAAATCGTCGAAGACTGACCCGAGAGAGGACCTGGTAAGGCGCCCTCTTCCCGTGCTCCGAGGGACCATCGAGCACCGCTCCATCTTCGCCGAAGCGCCCTGGAAGTCAGACCCTCAAAAGGCTGCCGACCCGAGACGGGATCGCCGAGGAGATCGAAGTGAAGCACCCGGACATCGCCGCCGTCGAAGTCCATTGCCGTCGACCAGGGTTCGCAGGTCTGTGTAACCGCTGGAGGCCCGTCGAAGTTGTGTTGCCCAGCCGTGGGAACCACTTGACGCCGTGCCGACGACGACCGGAGCCGTCCGCTCCTTGCCTAAGAACATTCGAATCGAAGGACTCCCTCGCCCGCATCTTTGACCGCTTTGGCCTGCCGGAGAAAGTCGAGGACGACCAACGCGCCGAGGAGAAACCTGCCGGTGGGTTTCCCGCCACCCGAAGACCACAAAGACTCGAACGACTCGACGCCCTTGCTGGGCCCCCGTCTCCACAATCTTTGCGGTCCAGAACAATTGTCATCGAGGGGCCCCGCACGCCTCTTGCTTGCAGGACGCCGACGCTCCGACGCCGACGAGCACCGCACGGACGTAGCTGCCGCCTCATCGACGCCGTTCACCCGTGTTCTCCGTCGGACGTTCGTCGACCTGTGTCTCCCACTTTAAAGGGCAGGCACTCAAGAAGGGCCGTCGATTCCCCGACGCCGAACGCCGAGTTCCTCGACGGACGTTTGACGCCCCGTGTCTCCCACTTGAAAGGGAAGGCATTCCAGAAGGGCCGTCAATTCCCTGCCGCCGAACGCTGAGTTCCTCGACGCTTCTCGACGCCTCTCGACGATCCGTGACTCCCGCTTGAAAGGGGGTCACTCAAGAAGGATCTGTCGACGCCTCTTCGAAGAACTCGACTCCACCAGGTACATTGGGGGGGTAAAAACATTATAGGAGGGAATAAGACTTGCAGAACAATATATGGACTGGGCTTGTGCTATATCTTTATTTTACAGGTTGCCCAGGTGGGGGGATCTCCACACAGAATTGTGTCTAGTGGTAGGGGCCAGTATTCTGCCTATTGCTCAACCATCTTATTTTCTCTCCTCTCTCTATTGCTGGTTTCACTCTATTGATCTGTGTGACATTGTTACAGTATTGTTGATGCACTTTATTGAGATCTAATACAAAGGGTGGTACCACTTTAGAATTGTATATATTTCCCATTGTTGATTTTCCTAAGTAAAAAGTGAGTTATTATGATAAGTGTACATAACCTTGAATATTGATTATATAAAGACTGTGTCTAACCAATACAGTGTGTGGGCATTCCTTTGTGGGGGCTTGGGGACTACACTGTACTTAAGAACCAGCCTGCATCACCTCCTGAGAAGCTAGGCCTTGATTGCTCGACCATAGCTACCGAATAGAGAATCTAGGCTGGGGTCCTCTGTGCCTCCCCTCTACCATATAGAGAGCAGAAGTACAGACCACCCCCTACCGGTCCTTTACAACCACCTAGCAGGCTCGACCTGCCAGTTCTTCCGCAGGACAAACTACCGCCTGGCGTTCCACGTGGAATACACTATGGGGTCACAGGGAACCCTCATCCTTCTGCATAAGCGTCTCCCATTTGAGATAACGGCAGTAGAACAAGATCCTAGCAGCCGGTTTGTGTTGGTGCGAGGCACACTATGGGGTGAAACACTAGCTATATTAGCGATATACTCCCCACCTGGATTGGCGGAGGGACTTTTGAGAGATGTGACCGCCCTGCTAGCACAGCACCAGCCGGACGTATGGATCCTAGGAGGAGATTTTAATGATGTGTTATGTAATACCCTCGACCGAACCCACATCCGGAACCAAAATCCCAACATACCCACTAGACTGGCGTCTTTCTCGTCTGCACTGGGCCTGTGTGATGTCTGGCGGGAACTCCACCCTACAGATCGGGGCTTCTCCTTCCATTCGGGAGCCCACGCGTCCTTGTCCAGGATTGACCACTTCCTTCTCCCAACACCTGAAATGCATAGAGTAATTTCTGCAGAGCTGCTCCCTCGCAGCATCTCAGATCACTCTCCTCTGGAGATGGTACTCCACACGAACAGACCCCGGCCACCCAAGACATGGAGACTAAATAGCTATTATTTAGGTCTCCCCGAATTTGTAGAAGCCATCACGGGAAAGTCCAACGAATACTTTGAAATCAATACAGGTACGGTTGAAGACCCGGTTACAATGTGGGAAGCACACAAAGCCGTGCTCAGAGGGGAAATAAACGCCTGGGTGACCAACAGGAAGAAATAACATCACAGGAGGGTGATAGAGGCAGAGGGGGAGGTGGAAAAGTGGGAATCCAGATACATACTAGACGCCACCCCCGAGACACATTGCTCTCTCCTAAAAGCCAGGGAGAGCCTCCACAGCACGGCACTAGACAATGCCAAACATGTGCACAGGGAATCTAGAACCAGACTCTATGAATGTGGTGATAAAGCAGGCAAGCTACCGGCCTGGTTAGAGAAACGAGAGGAGGGGCATAGGCATGTTCGACAGATTGTCGACAGTGCGAACAGCCCGGCTCAAAAGGACCTGGATATAGCAGAAGCATTGCCAAATTCTATGCCCGCCTGTACAGGGCTCCACTGACCCCAACAGATCCGTCCTTTTTGGACGGAATCATGCTCCCACAACTATCGGAGCAGCAAAGATCACACCTTGACAGAGCCCTAGAGGAAACCGAGATAGCAATGGCCATAGGCCAACTGCAGTCCAGGAATATGCCGGGACCCAACAGATTCCCGGTCGAGACATGGAAGCGTCTGGGTAGGGATAAGATAGCCACGCCCCTCCACAAGCTATTCCTCTGAGCAAAAGAACAAGGTACTCTTCCCCCAGACCTTTGAAAGGCCAGCATCGTGGTAATCCCGAAGCAGGGGAAACCCCCTGAACTGTGTACATCATATAGACCTATATCACTTATTAACGGCGAAGCCAAGATTCTTGCCAAAGCACTAGCAAACAGGTTACAAGCAGTCATACCCTCCCAGTCCACCCTGATCAATGTGGCTTCATGCCACACAGGTCGACGAGAATGAACATACGCCGACTCCATCTATTATTGGAACGGGCCCCAATTCTCGATGCACCACTCGCCCTTCTGGCAATTGATTTTGAAAAGGCGTTCGACTTAGTGATATGGGAAAACCTGTGGGTGACGATGCGACGCATGGGTATTGGAGAGACCTTCATTGGTTGGGTACAGCTCCTATATGAGGCACCGCAGGGGAGATTAGGGTGAATGGTTGGACCTCCAGAACCTTTCCAATATGCAGGGGCACACGACAAGGCTGCCCGCTGTCCCCCCTTCTTTTCGCATTAGCAATCGAGCCTCTGGCTCAATGGCTCCGTCAGGTTGTTACATGGTGTGGGTTCCGGTGGCCGGAGGGACGAGAGGATAAGGTCTCCCTCTTTGCCGACAACCTCCCACTTTATCTAAGTAACCCGAGCCAGGCTTACCCGATAGTGGCCCGGATGCTGGCGGTTTTTGGAGACTTCAGTGGTCTAAAAGTGAACTGGGGCAAATCAGTCCTCTTCTCAATCAAAGGGGGAGACCCGGCGGTCCCCCGGGAGACCCCCTGCCGAGTGGTGAGGGAGAGCTTTTGCTACCTGGGCGTATGGATCTCTGGGAAACTTTCGACCTATGTCTCGGACAACCTGCATCCAGTAACTGAGCACTTTTCGGAAGACATGAAACACTGGATGCTTCTCCCCCTCACGGTAATGGGTAGAGCAGCGCTTTTCAAGATGCTGGCACTTCCACGATTTTTGTACGTGCTGCAGAACGCCCCACACATAATACCAGTCACAGAATTTGTCCGGGTGGAACGCCTCCTTAGAAAACTGATATGGAAGGGTGGGTAACTCCGAATCGCACTGACAATGCTACAAAGATCAATATAGGAAGGGGGTATTGGAGTTCCACATCTCCAGTCCTACTACTGGGCCACCCAATTAACAGTGGTCAACGACCTGCTACACGGGGACCGCAAACTTCCACACATTAGTGCAGATACAGCCAATACACAAAATATCCCAACAACTGCCATATTTTACCAGAGCCTCACTAGACCCCCTCCACAGACACTTTCTGCACATATCGCAATGGTATGGAGGCAGGCACATGCACACATTGGCTGGGGGAACAAAATAACTCTGGCACAACCACTATGGTGCAATTATATGCTTACTAAGGTGCGAAAACTTGGAATATGGACCAGGTGGGTGGAGGCAGGAATAACTACAGTCGGGGATTTAACAACAGAGGGTGCCATCTCCGAGTTCGAAGCATTGCAACAGAAATTCGGACTCCCCGAGAATGAGCGCTATCACTATGTGCAGCTGTTGTCCGCCAGACAAATTTTAAAACGGGCATTATGAAAACCTTACTGATCCTAGAAGATTAGGTGAGGTCATTGAAAACAAAAGGTTGAGGCACTAAGCACCCAGATTAGACAACGCCTGGACCATGACACACTGGAGAAGGGGTGGGCCAGGGAGTAGTAGTCTTACCGTTTGGGCAGTCTGCTAACCCAGGAAGCGGTATGGGGGAAAGCGGGGAGAAGGTCACAAGTCAAGAACCGGTGGTTCCCATTGAAATACATGCTCCTTCTAACCATCCTAGAAGCCAGCACATGCTCCCACCAATAACAAGAGGGGAGTCCCTGCCAGTACGGGATAAGGTGGACTTAAAGCGTAAACCCCTCCAGCTTCCCCGGGAGGCTCTACCATTGGTGGGTGAAATATTGAACTTACCAACCCTGGGAACTGGGTGTACTGAAGACTGTGGGGCCCTGATTAATTAATAAATCTGCTCAGTGGATGAACTCAAATATTCGGCGTAACTTCATAGACTCTTGTTTAATCCTTATGGCCCGCATAGTGCCGTGGGTGGGCTCTATGGTCAAATCAATGTCAAGGACTGTATGGTGGTAACCTCTAAAAGCGCACAGGTGACCTTTGACCTTGGATGGCATGGCTAGTCCCGTGAAATTTGTTCTACCCCCAGAACAGGAATAACGGACGGACAGCACACAAGGACATGGGCGGTGCCTGCTCAAAAGTACTCCCAGGCCCATGTTGGACTCCCTCCCAAGCGCCTATATCATAGATGGTTTTGGTTGCAGGGTGGAAAGCCTGATTGGTCTGGAGGGTTGCGTATCAAACTCAGTGTTTGCCCAGAATCAATTTGCCTGTCTGACCAATATGGAAGTCATCAAATTATACCAGTCCCCCGGGGTGGCCCTAGAACAGCCACAAGAGATGGTACCAAGTGCTGCACTGGGTTCCCAAAATGTGGGGGGGGGCGCTAATCTGCAATTACTGTCTTGGAGCGTGGCCAGAATAAGACTAGGCTGGCCTATTCAGAGATACAGATCACATTTAGTGAAGTAGATCTTGTATTGCTCCAAGAAACATGCTGCCAGGAGGAGGTTAGTGTTAATGGTTTTGGCTCTTACCTGCGGTTGGGCAGAGAGGAACAAGTGAGGGAGAAGCTATGGTTGGCTATGTACTCTGGTTAAAACGCACCTGGAGAGTGTGCCGGTGATATTGACAAACCTGGTGCCATATATATTGGAGGTAAAAATCTTTAGACCAGGCCAGGTGGACCTTTTAGTAGTTAATTTCTACAATACTCCCCACAAAGGGCATGGGAAAAACTGGCTGGGTGTGCTGGCCAATGTCCTGGAGGAGCTATCCGCTGGGCTCTCTATGGGTAATATGTGCCTGGTATTGGGAGGATACTTTAATGAGAGACTGGGATGTGGGCCGGTAGATGATTTGTATGATAATACTGAAGATGCTGTGGCAGGGATTTCTCCCCCCATCATGGTGGAAACCAAGCTCTGTGTGGAAGGGTTGCACCTTTGGCACTACCTTCATTGGTGGGAATTGCAGGCAGTAAATGGGTGATTGGGTGGGGACACTCCTGGCAGAGTCACTTTCTCCTCCCCAATGGGTAGCTCAACAATCGATTATCTTGGTGTACCAGTTAGCACTGGGGACTCATAAAAGGGTTTGGGGTGCTAGATAACAACTGTAGCGATCATTTTCCCATCAAGCTTGAGATCAAGTCAGCTCCAAGAGTGGAAGGGGCAAGTCAAGTGTTTCCCCGGGAAGTATCTCTAGACACCTCCCGGCGAAGGCTCAAATGGAGGGAGAACAAGAAGGACAATTTATTAAGAAAGGCAGTCCTATCAAGCTCACGTGAACTTGAGAATTTGCTCTCACAGAATTTGGAAAGTGAAACTATCCTGGGGAGTTTGGAATAATATCAAACAAACACTCTGAGGTGTTTTCATGTCCACCAGGTGAAAGAGGAGAAAGAGGAGGCAAGAAAAGAGGTGGGTGGTTTAACTCCAAGTGGACCAGAGCCAGGAATAATCTTCTACTAGCCCTAAGTAGTAATGGAACTCCCAGAACCGATATCATAGGTGCTTGATCCCATTACAAGAAAAATGTGGCCACCAGAAAAAGGGAAATTGTGGAAGAAGCATGGGAAGCTTGGGTGGTAGCCGCAAGGGATGACGACTCCAAATTGTTCTGGGAGATCGCCCAGAGGGGTCCCTATTATTAATTTACGATGGACACTCCGATTAAAATAGTGCAGGGAGTGGGGTTGATGAAGATGGGCAGGTGTCTAGGGGCAGTCATGAATGCAGTGAAGGGTTGGGCACTGAAGCAAGTATTGTGTTCTCTGTAGATGAAATAAAAAAGGCCATTGGTTGTCAGCGCTGTAATCAAGCTCGGCCCGGGACAATGTCCCGGGTTAAATTGTTCATTATGGCTCTGGATCTCTGGGCACCAGTACTGACACAAGGATTTCATGTAATATGTGCTGGTGGGGCCATCCCACCATCATGGTTCATGCCGGTCATTCATCCAATATACAAAAAGGGATCCCGGGCTTCCCCAGCTTCGTACAGACCAATATCTCTCTTGGACTCTCTGTTCAATATACTAGGTTGCGCCATTTTGGCCCGACTAGAGGATTGGGTTGTGAACAGTGGGGTCCTCTCGCAGGTCCAGTTAGGATTTTGGCAAGGGCTGGGCATAGCTGAACAGGTACTCAACCTTTATTTGGCAATGGCACACCCACTCAATCTGAAAGAGGAGGCAATTTACCTGGCATTCATGGATCTAAGCACAGCATTTGACAAAGTCAATCATGCCAAGTTAAGGGACATGCTCAGGTCCATGAATTGCCCAGTGCCCTTAGTAAATCTTCTGGTCAGGTTGCATGGCTCTACGCAAGCATGTGTCAGGAGTGGCACAAATGGGCACTGTACAAGTTCTTTCCCAGGGATACTTTTTGGCACCCTTACTCTTCTGCTCATATATAAATGGCCTACATAACCATCTCTTAAAATCCTCTCCAGATGTACCAGAATTGGGTGACCGGTTCTTACTGGACCTAGTGTATGCAGATGACTCTGTCCTGATGGCCCGCACACCCAGAGCTCTGCAGGGCTTTATTTCACAATATGCCAACTTTATGGAGGGGCTGGACTTGGTGGTACATGCAGCAAAGTCGGCAGTGATGGCTTGTTGGAAGGGGAGGCATAGGATTAACTTCAGGGGTATGTACTGCAGAAACAGTCTTATCCCCAGGGTGGACTCCTTTGACTATTTGGGGGTGAGATTCACTGCTAATGTTGGCCCCATTGCCCATATAACCAAACATGCTCTGCAGTTCAAGCAGGCCCTGAGTCTTGTTTCTAGGGCCATGTCCATATTTAAAGCTAAACCAATTGCCCCATTTCTGCAACTGTATAAGGGCAGAGTGGCCTTGGTTGCCAGGTTTGGGATGGAACTGTGGGGTTATTCAAACATTAAAGAGTTTCAGACCCTGGAAAATCAATTCCCCAGTAATCTGTTGGGGTTGCCAGCCTCGGCTCCGAATTCCGGAGTAAATATGGAATTGGGTTGTAGACCAATTGGGGATGTGGTCTCCCTGCAGCCAGTACTGCAATGGCTCAGGTTAAGGGGCAATGATAAAGCATCTCTTACTCATAAATCAATTACCTTCATGATAGGGAAGGACGTGGGTAAATTCCAATGGCTGTCCCATATTAAGAAACAGCTGAGGGTGATTAACACTTTGCATTTGTACACTCCCCATGCTGTCTTGGGGAGGGATAAACTGATGGACGGATTGCTTATATGAGTCGGTGAGAATGGAAAGAGAAAACACAGAAATATTGAAGCCAAAGAACTCTGGGTTGATGACAATTATGTCCCTGGGCATCCAGCACTATTTGCTATGGGCGTAGTTCTCTGAGGATTGTGTTCTTGTAACAAGGGCAAGGTTTAACTGTATCCACCTAAGGGCTGTGGTGGCAGCATGGTCCGGGGCAGGTGCAGATTGATCCTGCCCGATGTGTGATGTATCTTACGAGGACCTGGCGCATCTGATCTTTTTTTGCCCTGCCTATGCACAAGCCAGAGCACACCTTATATGACCTCTGTTACAGGAATTGGGTTTTGTACAGTATTGGCCTGCCCTCATATATCTGTTATGGGTGGACTCACCATGTGTGGGCTTGTCCTTACTTACATATTTGAAAATTGCTCTTTCTCTCTGATACATACTTATCCTAAAAATGAGTTTTATGTACACTTTTTATGAATTGTATCTGTGAATTTTCCCACGACCTATTTTTGATGAGGTTTCCAAGAAGACATCACGTGAAACCATACCAAGGGTTGGAGACTTTATTTGAGTTATAGAATACAGTGGATATACTTATAGTGTTTTCCCCTGAAGAATGTCCCCAAAAAACCTTTACTAAGTATGAAAGGAATGAAACATGTTGGGTGTGAGAGTAGTAGTGGAAGCATGTTGAATGAATTACATGGATGTGAAGCGATCATATTGACATGATTATGAGAAACAATTTTTTAATGGTATTTATGTATAAACAAATGTTTATGTGCACTATTGTTTGAAATATCCATATAATGAAGTAAGAAATGCGTGCAATTGGAATACTGCTGCAATGAAATTGACCCTCAGTGAATTATAGCAAATAAAATATTTTGTGATTCACAACGGATTTGTCTGAAGAAAATGTCTTTGGTCCTGTACTCAGACATAGAGTGCTGTATTGTTATTGGAATGTTATTGGGTGTACCCGAGTAGGAATTGACACAGGACCATTGGAACATTTGATACTTTGTTGAGTTTTTCCCTAGCGGGATTGTTCCTTTGGTCACTAAGCAGACCCTCTAGTCTCTTTTTGAGTCACATAGGAGCTTTACAAGGGTACATTTTCAGTTTAAAACTTGCAAGATCAGATGGAAATGCAGTTTTGAACTGTTCGCAAAGCACAGACACGTTCGCAAAATGGGGATGCGTTCGCGAACACATCATTATGCCGCGCACGTGTGTTCACGTGAGACTGCCCGAAAAGTCTGCAATAACCTCAGATGTTTGCTAACATCGACAAACACAAAAACAGTGTAAAAAGTTACAAAAAGTGTATAGAAGTGTTTAAAATGTTGCTAGGAGGTGTGGAATGCCACAGTTTTAAGTTAAAACTTGTACATCAGCCAAAAATGCGCCTATATTTGGGGGTAAATATTATATTAGGAAGTTGTAGCAAATTAGGGTGCACTAATACAAACCTATGCAATTTAGTGAAAAAACTTTGTTGAAGGGACTTTATGGATAAGTTGCACTAATAAAAACCTATGAAGTTCAGTGAAAAAATGTTGTTAAAGGGACTTTATGGTTACAAGCAAAACTGAAAACACCCAGAAATTCACCAGTTATGGTAAGCTAAGCAAACATAACTCACGCCAACACCCAGGACATCAAAGATGACATCACCAATGTCATTGGTGACATCACATATCTAGGCCACTTCTTTTTGTTCATTGACATATCTAGACCAGGTGTTTTTGTTCACTGACAGTCAGAATATGAAAATTCGAAAGGTGCTTTATATCTAGACGTTAACCTTGTTTTCTGTTCTTAAAGTACTTTCCTTAGGGTTTGGTCTCAGCTCATGATGCACATACATGGGGCAATAAGCAGGCCTCTAACACACAATTCATTTGTATACATGAAGATGTACCTTAATGTTATTGGCCCTCATTACGACCCTTGCGGAAATCGAAAAACGATGGCGGAAACGCTATTTACGCTGTGGCGGTCCGGTCAGTCACTTTCCGCCAGGGTCGTAATGAGGGCCATTGACATTTTGTGGTGCTGCTGTTTCTTTCTTCCTTACTTTAGTTTGAATGTATGTGTCTCTGATTTGTATGCATTGTCGGTCTTCATATGTATTGTTTGTACTAACACAGTGTGTAGTAAGTCTTGAATTGTTAGATATGTATCCATGTTTAATATTACTCAAAACTCTGATAAGGTAGCAATCATTATTTTACTATCCAAAATTACCGGTTTAAAAATATTGCCAATGTGTATGTATGATCAGGTTTCTGTATTAACAACAACACTCCGATATAATGTTTTGTTTAGATGAGTACATTCTTTAATACATTAAGTAGTTCATGATAGGTCCACCGATCACCCCTGGCATCTTGTTAACAACATTATAAACACAACCCTTTGCAGGGACTTGTCATCCAAATTAATTGCATGTGTGATGTCATCAATGAATTTCTGGGGGTTTTCGGTTTTACTTGTAACCATAACATCCCTTTAACAAAGTTTTTTTCTCTGAGTTGCATAGTTTATTAGTGCAACTTAACCATAATGTCCCTTTAATAAAGTTTTTTCACTGAATTTCATAGGTTTTTATTAGTGCAACTTAACCATAATGTCACTAAATTTCATAGGTTTGTATTAGTGAAACTTAACCATAACGTCCCTTTAACAATGTTTTTTTAACTGTGTAGTTATGGTTAAGTTGCTAAACCCATAGGAAGAGCACTTTTTGGGCGGCTTATAACTTCGCTAGCCCTGGACGGATCCTCACCAAACTTTGCAAAAAAAGCATATGTCCCGCTCTGAATTTTGGTGAAGTTTCGTGAAGAGGGGGTTCCAATTTCTTTTGCTTTCCATATACTGAATGGAAAAAAACATTGCTCACGCCTACAGCCCAAACTGCTGGACGGATTTTCACCAAATTTGCAGCAGGAGCCGCGGCTTGGTCCCGAAAGTGTGCTTTTGCAAATTTGGTGAAAATCCATCCAGTAGTTATTTTTAAAATAGGCAAAATGTAGGTGCCAAAAAATTAGTGATATCTGGCTCCGCTCCGCTCATTTCCCTGTTTGCTCTGTGGACCGGACCCTGATTGGCCTGGAGGGCTGCATCATGTCCGCGGACATGAGACGTATATGCTGATTGGCTGGACCGAAGCGTGATGAGCATCATATTTTCCTGAAACTCCTGCCATTTTGTATCTGCGGATATTCGCGGATAGCGCAGCAACTAACAGGGCTGGAAAACATGTTTTGGGGCATCTGGTGTTGGGAAGAGGGTCTGGAAAGGGTGGGAGAGTGAAAGATGGTTCATATGATGTGTTTGTTTAGGTGGAAGAAGACAGGGTTGTGTTTGCGTTATCGCCGAACTCCGTGGCAGTTTGCGGATACATCCTCAGGCGAGCAGCTTATGTGGTGACTGCAGGTAGCCTTCATTAGGGTAGGATAGGCCCTGAGGTGAGCAGCTTATGTGGTGGCTGCAGGCAGGCTTCATTAGGGTAGGGCAGTGGAATGTAGATGACATGAGGATATTTGTATAGGCTGTATTATGCTGTGGTGTTTGTGGTCAGCTACTAGAGTCTGCACCCAAGAGTCTGGCCACTGGTTGAAGTACTGTAACAGTATGTGTAGAGAAGTGTACAGGGCTGCAGGCAGTTTAGGGTAGCGGAGTGGAATGTGAATGGTTGCAAGTACTCTGCGGCAGTTCGTGGGTAGGTCCTCAGGCGAGAAGCTTATGTGGTGACTGCAGGCAGGCTTCATTAGGGTAGGGGAGTGGAATGTAGATGAAAAGAGGATGTTTATATAGGTTGTATTATGCTGTGGTGTTTGTGGCCAGCTTCTAGACTCAGGCAAGAGTGTGCTGACTGGTTGAACGTACTAGAATACTATGTGTACAGAAGTGGACAGGGCCTCAGGTGGCTGGCTTATGTATTTGGGTTGTGGCCAGTGTACAGATTGTTGGCTGCATGGCTGTATAAGGTGGGGTGATTGTGGTTTACTAGTAGATTCTTGGGTGCATGGCCAGAGGCGATGCACTCAAGAGTCCAAGAGTGTGTCCACTGGTTGAAGTACTGTAATGGTATGTGTAGGAAAGTAGACAGGGTGTGTGTCAGGTGGTTTGTTGGACTGTCTCAAGATTTTTGAGTGTATGATACTGTAAGCAGTGGGAGGTAACTGTGACCAGCTACTATAGTCTTGGGTGCATGGCCAGAGGCGATGCACTCAAGAGTCGAAGAGTGTGGCCACTGGTTGAAGTACTCGAATGGTATGTGTAAAAAAGTGGGCAGGGCCTCAGTCAGCTGCTTATTGGACTCAAGACTGTGCTGATTGTTTCCCGGTGCTGGACTACTATGTGTACAGAAGTGGACAGGGCTTCGGGTGGATTCTTTATATGTTTGTGTTGTGGCCACTGGGTAGATTGTTGGGTACTTTATTGTATTATGCTATATTGTTTGTGGGCAGTTAGTAGAGTCATGGGTGCAGAGGCCATGCATACAAGAGTCTGTACATTGGCTGGAAGTACTGTAATAGTATGTCAACTGAAGTGAATATGGCCTCAGGTGGCTGTGTTATGTGTGTGGGTTGTGGTAAGTGGGCAGATGTTTGCATGCATGGCTGTATTATGCTGCAGTGGTTGTGGCCAGGGCCTAGATGCTTGGGTGCATGGCCAGAGGCCATAGGGGTTGTGGCCTGTGTACCACTGCAGCATAACACAGCCATGCACTCAACATTTTTTGACAGTGTCATATGGATTGCTTAATTATGTGTATAGAATGCAATTTACAGATTAGAAATAAGTATTACACCAATAATTGTATACTCACTATATGTATCATTGAGGTCTTGTGCACCTTTTTTGCATGTACTGCACAATACTGTGCAAGCGGCAATAGCAGATTTGCCTAATGCGGTTTGTGGAAATTCAGGAGAAATCGTTGTTTCATTGTCTGTGATAAAAAAAAAACATGTTAAAGTAGGTACTTCGTAATGTTGTATTGCATTGCAGACATTTATGCACTTTCTGGACCCTCATAATTAGTACTTCACCAGTACTATGCTTTAAACAAGTGTACTGTGCAATGTGCTCAGTTCCTGTGTTTCTTCCCATAATCATTGGTACTGTGGGGAAAAGAAATCCATGCAGGATAAAAAAAAACATCTACATTAATTTGTTGTTATGTGGAACACTCTGTTTCAGTGACGAGTGCACTGCTTACAGTAATGTTTAAAGTGCATCCCTATGTGGTATTGTGGTCATAGGCACTGTTGCAGTAGGAGGAATTGAAATGGTGTATGATTTTCCTTTTGGGAGTGGTGGTACTATGGTTGCAGTTAGATACCTGTTGGCGCATTCTAACTGTTTATTTCTTTTCTCTTTGTAGCAGTATTTCTTTATGAATTTGCTTGCTGTTAAGGTTTCGAAGTACTGTGGTATTGCAGAATAATATTGCAGGATTTGGGGGTCAGTTAGATAACTGTTGGCATATTGTAACTGTTGGTAGTTTGAAAGTTGTTGAGAGTATGTTTGTAGCACTGTGATTGCTGAAGGTTTATTTTGGTAGTTTGACCGCTGGAAGTAACATTGTAGTACTGCAGGTGAAGTAAGATACCAGTTGGTGTATGCTGGTTGTTTATACTTAATAAGTGTTGAAGGGTTTACTCAGAAGAACTTTAATTTTTGCTGGTAGATTAATGGGAAGTGTAGTATTATGGTTGTAGTTAGATACCAATTGGCATATTCTAACAGTTTGCAGTTTCTCATATGTGATGGTGGGTATTGGGCAGGAGATTAGTGAGTACATTTTGGTTTCAAGAATATTAAGTAGGCATTTGCAAGATTTGCTGATAATCTCTGATTCAGAGCAATAGAAGTATCATTGCATTCAAACCATTCAATTTTTTTTAATGTATGCAGTACAGTGACCTGTACTGGTTGTGGCGCCTGTGTGGTAGATTATGCCTACTGTCGTGAAGGTTTTCTTGCCAAGTGATACTTGTCCGTGTGTGAAGCTAGTAGGCTTGCAGTTGTTTTTTGTACCATCTGCATTGTAGCATTACTATTACATATTGGCTATGTGATTGTATCTGTAAGGTGGAGCAATTGTTGGAATTGCAAATAGTACATAATATGCCATGGTTTGCATTTTGTACAAGTTGCTGAAATGGAATGGATTCACAGTTAGGTATATATAAATATACAAAGAGCTCATTAGGGACTTGTTCCTGCACCACATGGCTGCAGAGAGTGCACGTATGTTTCCACATGTATGAAATCTGGAAGATTTCATTTATAGGTATGTTTTTGCTTTCCAGTACTTTCAGTAAGTACATTAGAAATTCTTGTGGATCTCCTTGTGCGTTTATAGGGAATCTCACCATTCCCACACAGTAGTCCAATTCCTGTCTTATTCCTGAGACACTGTAAGTGTTCCCAGGATTGTTTGTTGCATTTCTGTGAAGGAGTAGCATTTGCAAACACAACTGGTCTGTGCCGTTAAAGTAAATCTTTTCAACAATTGGTGGCAATTGGAAAAGAACATTGATTGCTACATTTGCATAGCAATTTACACCAGTTGTATTGGAAAATTTGAATGGACCAGACAGTTCTGTGTCTGACTCATTTGATGAAAGTCTATGTGGTTTCTTTGAAGAGGTTTTTTTCTTTGTGCAGTTGTGTATGCATTTGCCTTTTCAGTACATCCTTCTGTGGTTGTGCTAAATAATGGAGTACTGCTGTTTTCAATTTCTTTGGTGGTACTGTTAGTAGATTGTGTATAAATTGTGTTTGCGCTAGTTTTCTTTTACAAAGTTTGCCTTTTTGAGGAACAGGGTACATTTTGAGATGGGGTGTGTAGAGTGCACGTAGTCTGTTGTACTCTACGCTGCAAGGAATGTCAGCTTTGTCTTTACTTGCATCAAAATTGACTAAAAATAGTCCTTCAAGTGTACATAGGCATAACAGTGCTACATAACTCATGCCTTCTTTAAAGACTGTGCTGCCAATGTCAATCAATGCTTGATCTAGGGTTAGACCTTGCGATTTATGAATAGTGACTGTGTATGCTAGAGACAGAGAAAACTGTTCTCTGCGTTCATACATGTCTTTGAAAAGAAGGAATCGGCTGTTGAGCGTGCAATCCTTTTAACTTCTGAAAGTTTGTCAAACTGAATATTGACAAACTGAATGCTGTTGTCATGTGGGTATGTCTGGAAGCCAACAACTGTAGACATGTCATATCCTTGTCATATCCTTGCTTAGACATGCTTGATGGCTGTATGTCTTGTCCCCCCCTCTATCACCCCTCTCCCCTCTTCCCCCCTCTTTCTGTCCCTCATGCCATTGGCACTTACTCCTATCATGTGTCCCTTGACCTTTGATAGCAGCATGTCTGTCCATCCTCCCCTTCCTCTTGTTTTTCACTTTAACACTTGCACTACAGTAATTGTCATCATGCATTAATGTTACTGCTTGTTTGTTCTCATGTTCTTTCCCTCCCCCTCTCCTCCAGAAATGTCACCAGGCCTAGTACGACCGTTATTTTCACATTCTGAATTGTTTCAAGGACTTGTAAGAATGTAATTTGTTTCTCCCATGTTCCCTCCCTCCTTGAAGCGCTTTGAAACACATTGTGTATAGGCGCTATACAAATAATCAATCAATCAATCAATCAATCAAAAAGTGCTCCATTAACTAAACCTTGTTCGACGTCAAGGTTACATTTTAACATTACTCTACAGAACAAACACAATGTTAACATTTTCTCCAAACCAGCTGTGTTAGAGATAGAGTTCTCTAAGGTATTTAGTCATTCTGTGGCTTGTTGACACATAGGTACTGTCACACTGTGCACGTCCAGTTTGTCTGTGGAGTAAATTTGCACTAGTGGTTGCATTTCTTTTTTCAACATTGTTTCATTGACTTGTGCACAACTTGCTAGGGTTGGCATTAATGACATACAGTTTACATTTTTGTGTGCTAATTGTTCCACCACATCAGTAGGACATGTGTTATGCCCGTATAGCTCATGGACATGTCTGCTATTTAAGATAGACTGTGTTTACTTAGAAAGCAAACCAATGCGAATGCTTTTCAAAATGTTGGCATAGGTGAGGTCTGAAGACTGACGCATGTTTTCAGTTAGTTCTCTGTATTGGAAATGTTGCCCAAGATTCACATTTCCTATGCTGCCAAGTGTCTAAGGGCACAGTTTGTGTCCTAAGGTTTTAAATATAGGTTCACCTTTACTGGTGTTAATTGAAGAAGATCTCTGAAAACAATAAGGTGTTTTCCTCCAAAGAGTTCTTCATAGTCTGTTTTAATGACCTCTTGCAATCTGAGGTGAATTAAAGCCAGCATTAGGTTGGAGACCATGCTCACCTCATCTATTGGGAGCATTAACATTTGTTTCAAAACTCTGAGTAGCTCCACAGCAGCTTCTGCTAAAAGTTAGCAGTAGTCTAATTTGTTTTGGTTCTCTACTGGGAGGAGTAGTAATCAGTGTAAAGTAACACCACCTATGTTGTAGGCAGCTAAACCTGTGGGAGCAGTTACAACAGCTGAAAGCTTGTTGTTTGTCAATTTTTGGAGGAACTTGCTGATAATTTTTATCAAGAATGTTTTGCCTGACCCAGCTTGACCACTTACAAAAAGGAGTAGATGTTTATAGTTTTTACAGCTACAAGTTTGAGTTTCATGCTGTACAGCATGTTCAATTTCTTTAGTTACTTCCAGGAAAATGCTATGCTGCTCATTGTTCAGTTGTAATTTCAGTAGAGCAAAGTTTTCTTCAGATTGCTCACACTGACACATGAGGCCTCATTACAAGGTTGGAGGTAGCCTTGCCAGTAAAACCGGCAAGGCTACCTCCAAACTTGCAAGAAAGTCCGGCAACCGCGAATGGGCAGTTACCAGGGTATTCCGTCCCGCTGGACTCGGTAATTGCCCTTTCGTGGGGGCCGGAATCGGGTGATCCCCATTCCCACTTGAGCCCGATAGGGCTCAATAGGAATGGGGATGCCTGTAGCACCAGCACGGTTCATAACGGTGCCTGTGCTACAGGCATGCTGTGCTCGCGGGTGCCTTTCATTCTGCCAGGTCAGACCTGGTTTTCACGTTTTGTTCTGAATCTGGGGTCTTCAGAATGCATTCATAAAGAGCGATATTCTGATGCTGTTATTTGTGTGCATTTTTCATCATATCTTCCACCTTTTCCAGTAGGAAACAGTAGAGGAAAGGCGTGTGCTTCTACACTTTTTCCCATATAATGATTGGAGATCCTTTGGCTTGGCGCATTTGATATGTTTCTAGTGCATCGTCTATGGTGTCTTTGAAGTGTAGTGGGTGCATTGTATACTGATCTAAATTATTGGAGGCTGTAGTTGGAGCTAGAAGTTGAAATTGTCCATCTGATGAGGAATCCTGAATTATTTTGGTGGTTTCTCTCAGGTTTTCTACAATGTTTATTTCTTTGTAGTATTCATTGTTGTCTTTAAGATATTGCAGGGCATCTCTAACTTTCTTTAAGTCTACTAGTTGCTGCCAATTTTTCTGTCTTTTATAGGTACACCATTCACTAGGATAATCAAAGATTGATCTATTGGCCGTTGCACTCCTATAGTGTCAACATTTTCTTTGAGATCTAATGGCAAATAAACTACTTTGCTGCAAATGCCTTTCAGTAATTCCGTGGGAGGCAGTTTTGCTGTTTTCGGTTGAAGGCTTATTATCGCTTGAAATGGGTGCACTGTTTGGATTATAATGCTCTCATACAAGTTAAGTTGCTGGAATAATTTTGGCAGTGGGAATATTTTCACGTTATTAGTGATGGCCCGTGAAGGCATTTGGTTATTGTCAGATTTTGCAGTGCAGTATGTGAAAAGTATTGAGGGGTTAGTAATTTCGCATTTGTTTTCTGCTATAAGATAGAGAGCAAAAATGAGGATAGATTTGAAAGGGAAGAAAAATGTGCTTGTGGTAATATGGTCATAGGGTTTTCTTTTTGCCTTCTGCAGGCTGCCATGGAAAGCGAAGAGGGCCTCTGTATGGAACCTCCGCCTTCCCTTTCATGGTGGTCATCTTGGAAAAGGATTTTCCTTCCTAAACCGGGACGCCTTTGGTGTCCCGGTGTAGGACGAAAAGTCCTCTTTTTTAGTACCACGAGTTACCGTTTTGGGAACCTAGGCTGCTAATGACCTTCATCCCCCATTTCAGGGGCTGGAATGGGGGTAATGGTCCAGCTTTTTTAGTTCTATTTTTTAACTGTGAAACGTGGTTCCTAAAGGAACATTTATTTTGTTTTTGGATGGATTTATTTTGGCAGGAGAGCTTAGTATGAAAGGTGGGGAGGGAAATGAGGGAAGAGGCACCAAACACTAATATGGAGGGGGCAGGTGGACAGGGGAAAATGTTGCGCGTGTGTTATTTCTAAGGTAGGGGGCAGTGTTTCTCATGCTCCTTGATTACAGCAGTGGTGGTGTCTCTTGGGGTGGAGGGATGGCCTTAGCTGATGCCATTTTAAGATAACTAGCAGTTTTGCTAAAAGTATGTACTGTGTACTAGGTTGTTAATGGATGAGTATGAATAGGTGTTGGAGCTGTGCAAGGGAAATTTTGAAGGTGAAAGTTCCTAGATCAGTAGAAAATGCAGTTCCAAACTGCCTGTGAAGCACAGATTTTATTGTGAAGTGCGTACGGGTTCTCGGACACGTTATCATGCTGCGCGCCAGCATATGGTCATGTGGTACTCTCTGGAAGCTCTGCATTGACGTCAGATGTTCGTAGACATTATGGTTAAGTTGGACTAATAAAAACCTATGAAATTCAGTAAAAAAAACGTTGTTAAAGGGACGTTATGGTTCCAAGTAAAACTGAAAAACCCCTGAAATTCGCCAGTTATGGTAGGCTAAGCAACCACCACCGTGCACTGCTAAGACTAACACCCAGGACATCAAAGATGACATCACAAATGTCATTGATGACATCACTGATGAACCATAACGTCCCTTTAACAAAGTTTATTTACTGAATTTCATAGGTTTTTAGTAGCGCAACTTAACCATAACGTCCCTTTAACAACGTTTTTTTACTGAATATAGATATAGATAATTGATGTTGCTAGAGGATGTGTCTTGCAGAAATAAATCTTTCTAGGACCTTTCTTAAATGCAGAAACATGCTTTCTACTGTTTCCCTGTCTTCTTCTGAAATCTGAATACTCAGAAAACAGTCAATAATAATAATTATTGACTGCATTCAGAGTATTTTGATTGGCTCAGAGGAGCTCAAAAATGAAATTATATATCATGAAATACAGCCAATAATCCATGAGTAAAGCTTTTTTGAAGAGCGTATGTTGAAAACAAAAACATTCCTAAGAGCAAACAAATTGGAATTATGTAGGAGCAGGCAATTCTGACAGTTTAAGCACTATTAGATGAAATGAGTGTCCCAGGGTCACACCCTTTGGTTAATTGGTCAAACTGGGATTTAAATCCGGTCTGCAATTTACACACTTGACCACATTGTTTCCCAGTTCTTTTTGTAGAGCAAGGTGTAATTACTGATAAATGTTTAACTAGAAGAAACTAAAATAATACTGTTTTGTGGACCTGACTTGGAATCTCTGCACTTATAAATGCAGGCTATCTAGGCACAATGCAGTTTATTGTATTCACTCATGTTGCTTGCACATTGAAGCACTGTGTCCTTTTAAATAAAAGGTCATATTGGCTGGCTCCTCTATATCACCAGTTCATGGGAGAATACTGTAAAGACCGGTGGGGGGTGTCTGTACTTCCGCTCTCTATATGGTAGAGGAGAGGCACAGAGGACCCCAGCCAAGATTCTCCATTATTGGTAACGTAGTCGAGCAATCAAGGCCTAGCTTCTCAGGAGGTCCCTCAGGAGTCCCCGAACCCCCACAAAGGAATGTCCACACACTGTATTACTGAAAACACAGTCTTTATATAATTAATATTCAAAGGTATGTACACGATCACAATAACGCACTTTGTACTTGGAAGTCAATAATGATAAATATATACACGTCTAGAGTGGTACCACTAATGTTATCAAATCTCATTAAAGTGCATCAACGGTGCGGGTAAAATGTCACACAGGTCCATAACGAGTAAACCAGCAATAGAGATAGGAAGGAACGTAAGATGGTTGAAACAATAGGCAGAATGCTGACCCCTACCGCTAGGCACAGTTCTGTGTGGAGATCCCCCCACCTGGGCAACCTGTAAATAAAGATATATAGCACAAGCCCAGTCCAAATGTTCAATAGTCTTACTTCTTCCTGTTAAGGTTTTACCCCCCCAATGTACCTGGTGGAGTAGAGTTCTCAGACGATGCACCAACCAATCCTTTTTGAGTGCCTCCCTTTCAGGCGGGAGCCACGGATTGTCGAGAGGTGTCGGGGAACTTGGCGTTCGGTGTCGGGGAATCGACGGCCCTTCTTGAGTGCCCTCCCTTTAAGGCGGGAGTCACGGGTCGTCGAACGTCCAACGGTGAACAGGGTGAACTACGGCAGGGAAGTGGCAGCTTCGTTCCTAGCGGTGCTCGTCGATGACAGAGCGTCGGCGTCCTGCAAGGAAGAGGCGTGCGGGGCACCTCGGTGACAATAGTTCTGGACCGCAAAGAGAGGATGAAGAACTGTGGCCCAGCAAGGGCGTTGAGTCGTTGGCGTCTCTGCGGTCTGTAGGTGGCGGGAAACCCACCAGTGGATGCTCCTCGGCGAGTCGACGGTCGGGCCTTCTCCAGCGGGTGACGATGCAGACGAGAGCGTCCGATGATCAATGGAAGTTCTTAGGCAAACGCGAGCACGGCGGCTCCGGTCGGCGACAGCGGTCGTCGACAGTGGCGGACAACAGTCCGGGTGCTTCTCCTTGGAGTTCCGCAGCAGTCCCCATATCGGGTCGGCAGCCTGCCGTAGGTCTGTCTACCAGGGAGCGTTGGCAAAGATCAGCTGTGCACGATGGTCCCTCGTACCTCGGGAAGAGGGCGCCTTACCAGGTCCTCTCTGGGTCAGTCCTTGGAGGCACAACAGCTTTCGGATTGTGAAGGAGAGCAACAGCAATTCTTCTCATCCAACAGGGTTTCAAGGTCAAGCGTCAGTTAATTCAGTTACTCGTCGTAGTGGACTTCAGCTTCTGAACACGATTCCTAGCAGTGAGAGGTCCCCATATATACTGTTGATCTCCCATTCATTCCGCTGGGTCACACTCAAGCATCCAATCACGACTACGGGCATTCATGCAGGCAGGCAGCCAATCAGGCACACAAGGTATTCAGGCCATTCACTTCTCTCCAGACACTCACAACAAGTTATGTGTATTGGGACAAGTACCGAGCCATTCAACACTCCAAGCTGCATTCATACCGGTTTCGGGCAGGGTTGTCTCAGTCATTGTATCAACCACCAGATACTAGACACCCACAACACAGAATGTAGATTCATCACACACTCTATTCACCCAGGTCCCAACCACAGGAGGTACCCACAACATACATCACCGGGAAGGCTCCAGCTAGTCTGGCCAGGCCTTCACAACAACACCATATATGGCACTTCTATCCAACAGCCAGTCAGGGGGAAGGGACAGAGTCAGGGCTTCCCAGGACTTTGGGAAAACAAGGTAATGGGTAATAGAAAGCAAGAGGCCACCGGGGCCATCTTGTTTTCCATCAGGAATCAACTGATCCCAATGGCAGGGCCGGGGTATCCCAAAATGGAGGATACTCCGCGCACCTGTCAAATTCAGCATGGAGCTGCCACCAGCCCATACCCCGCTCTGTGGGCCACCCACAGGTGCCCAACAACATACACTAGGGGCACAGGGTTGTACCCCCACCCATGGGTGCCATAAGGGTATCCCACGGGTCCGTTCACTAAACCAAAAGAAAGAGAGCTGCACCGCCAGGAGTCCCACATGAACTCCTGCACGGAAAACACGACAAAACACACGATAAAAAGCAGTAACGGACAAGAATACGGAGGCCCTGTCCCTGCAATGCATTTCCAGCATCACAGTCGCCCCCCCCCCAAACTGAGGTGGAGGGTGCCTAATCTCCCACAGGATAGACACCCTCATCCAGACGGTCAACATACCTTCTGGAAAGGCCATCTGCATTATCGTGACTGTTCCTGTGACTGTGCTCGATGGTGAAGTCTAGCCCTTGCAGGCTAATGGACCACCTGAGCAGTTTCGGGTTCTCACCCTTCATCTGCATAAGCCACTTTAGGGGCTTATGATCTGTTTGGACCTTGAAGGTAGACCCTGTAAGGTAGGGCCTAAAACGCCTAAGGCTCCAAACTATACTAAAACATTCCTTTTCAACAGTAGCCCACCTAAGTTCTCTACCCTTGAGTTGTCTACTGATGAATATGATAGGATGTTCTCTCCCTTTGTCATCTAATTGGGACAAGACAGCTCCAATTCCGGTGTCGCAGGCATCCGTCTGGACGATAAAGGGTCGGCTGTAGTCAGGCGCACACAACACGGGTGCCCGACACAGACATTCTTTCAAGCCTTTAAAGGCCCTCTGACAGTCTTCAGTCCAATTGACCTTCCTAGGCTGCTTGGGTGAAGTCAGAGCTGTCAGTGGTGCAGCTATGGTTCCATAGTCCGCCATGAAATTGCGATAGTACCCGGTGAGGCCTAAAAAGGCTCTCACCTGGGTTTGAGTAGTGGGAGTCTCCCAGTCCTGTACATCCTGTACCTGACTGGGGAGAGGTTGGATTTGACCCCCTCCTACCTCATGACCAAGATACGTGACTTTCCCCTGAGCTATCTGGCACTTGGTGGCCTTGATAGTGAGGTTAGCCCTCTTTAAGGCCTGCAACACTCTACCCAGATGTGTCAAGTGCTCTTCCCAAGTGGAACTGTAGACGGCAATGTCGTCTAAATAAGCCACACAAAAGGCTTCCAGCCCACTGAGAGCATGATTGACGAATCTCTGGAAGGTGGCAGGGGCATTCTTCAACCCAAAAGGCATGACCCTAAACTGGTAGAGTCCCTCTGGTGTAGAGAACGCCGTCTTTTCCTTGGCATGGTCCGTCAGAGCTATTTGCCAATAGCCTGAGGTGAGGTCAAAGGTGCTCACAAATTTGGCAGCACCTATGGTGTCCACGAGCTCATCAGCCCTGGGTAATGGGTGCACATCAGTTTTGGTGACGGCATTGACTCCTCAGTAGTCCACGCAGAACCTCCAATCCTTGGTACCGGCCTGGGAACTTGCCTTGGGGACAAGGACCACTGGACTGGACCAGGGACTGGTTGAGGGTTCAATAACACCCAGATCCAACATCTTGGCGACCTCAGCCTGGATGTGGTTCTTAACCGTATCTGGCATTCGGTAGCTCCTGCTCTTGACAGGGACGCTGTCACCAGTGTCAATCTCGTGCTTACACCACGGTGTAAGGCCTGGCGTCAGCGAAAACAGAGAGGCATACTGCTGGAGCAAAGTCCTGCAGGCCCTCTGCTGCTCAGTTGTCAAATATGGAGAGAGCTGTACTCCCTCCACTGAGCCATCCTGAGGTTTGCTATGCAGCAAATCAGGAAGGGGCTCACTCTCATCCTCTTCTTGCTCTGAAGCCAGCAAGAGACATGAGACTTCTGCTCGCCTGTGGAACGGCTTGAGCCTATTAACATGGAATACCTGAGGGCTACCCCTGGGATTCCCATGTCAACCAGATAATTGACCTCGCCCATCTTGGAGACTATCCGGAAGGGTCCAGTCCATTTATCTGCCAATTCCCGAGGCTTGGTAGGCTCCATCACGAGGACCTGCTGTCCCGGAGTCCACTCCACTTGCGATGCTTTAAGGTCATGCCAGTATTTGTTCAATTCCTGGCTGGCCTTGAGATTCGCTGTTGCTTGTCCAATCATCTGTGTCAACCTCCGTCTGAGGCCTAACACATAGTCCCCCACCTGCTTGGCGGAACTGGGAGGGGTGGCTTCCAAGCCTTCTCTGATCAAGGTGAGGGGCCCCTTCACAAGAGCAACTCAAAGGGGCTGAAACCAAAACCCTCTTGAGGTACTTCTCTGTAAGCAAACAGCAGGCATGGCAGGTGGAGATCCCATTTCCTCCTTAGGGCTCTTCCAAAGCACCTAGCATGCCCTTGAGAGTTTTATTAAACCTCTCAACCAGACCATTGGTCTGGGGGTGGTAAGAAGTGGAGAACTTGTAGGTTACCCCGCACTCTCTCCACATGGTTTTCATGTAACTAGACATGAAGTTGGATCCCCGGTCAGAGACAACCTCCTTGGGGAATCCAACTCGGGTGAAAATGCCCAGGAGAGCCCGGGCAACCACCTTGGCCATAACAGTCTGAAGGGGTATAGCCTCAGGTTACCTGGTGGCATGATCTACCAAAACCAGGATGAACCGAAGTCCACCTGACGTGGGAGGGTCAAGGGGACCGACAATGTCGATGCCCACCCTCTCAAACGGTGTGCCATCCACTGGCAATGGCTGCAGTGGGGCAATGATACTGCCTCCAGCTTGCCAGACAACTGACATGTTGGGCAGGTCCTGCAGTGGGACTCCACTTCTACTCCCATCCGAGGCCAGTAGAAATGGGCAGAGAGCCTCTGCTTAGTCTTCTTGGTACCAAGATGACCATCCAAGGGCACCTCATGCGCCAACTGCAGTAGGAAGGGCCTGTAAACCTGGGGTACCACCAACCTCTTGAGGGCACCAGGTTCAGGCTTAGTGGGCTCACTAACAAGGAGCTCACCCTCCCAATAAATCCGGAAAGTCCTAGGCACTTTGCCTTGTGCCTAGGACAGGGCCTGTTTCCTCAGACCCTCAAGAGAGGGACACTCTCTCTGTCCCTTACAGACGTCTGCCCGGGAGGGTCCCCCTTCAGCCAACAAGCATTGAAGATCAGGATGATCCTCCGGGTTGAGAACCTCTCCCATAGGAGAGTCTTCTGGCTCTTCTCCCACAGGAGTTGAGACGGGGTTTACCACTGGACCCAGCCCGTCCGGAGAATGGATCCCAATGGGTGCTGTAGGAACGGTTGCCAGACATTTGGTCGAAAAAAATTGGTCGACCAGACAAATGGTCGAACCAATTTGGTCGAAAACCAAATGGTCGAAATTTTTTATTTTTTTATTTTAACCCTTTTTTTTTATTTTTTTGGGGGGGGTCCCCCCCCAATCCCCTTTTTTTCTCTAAAAACCCCTTTTTTTACTAAACGAAAACCCGAAAAATAAATATATAAATAAAAAAAAAATTCGACCATTTGGTTTTCGACCAAATTGCGTCGACCAAGTTGCAGTCGACCAGTTTTTTTTCGACCAATTGACTGGACACCGTAGGAACAGCAGGAAGAGAAGGGGCTCCCTCCACAGAGGTGGCCTTCTTGCTCTTTCTTCGTCGTGCCTTAGGCCGTGCCTTCGGCTCGGGTACCTGACTCACAGCCAGACCCGGTGTCACCTGTGACCTAGTGACCGCAGCAGCAGTCATGGGAAGACCATCCGCGATCAATCCCAACTCGACTAGATCGTTACCTAACAGAATGTTAGCAGGGATGTTGTCCTGAACCAGGACAGGAAGCTTTGCTGTCTTGTCTCCAATTACGAGTGTGACTCGGGCTACAGGCGATTATTTGGGAGGCCCACCAGCTAACCTAGTGGTTCTCAGAGGAGCATCTACATAGTCCTCTGGCTTGAGCAGGGTCCTGTCCACTACTGTCATGCTTGCTCCACTGTCTCTCAAACCAGTAGAAGGCTGGCCATTCAGGAGGACACTTCTCAAAAATCTACGGGTGTTCTGTGGGATAGTCGCCAGTACTTCTGCGTACTGGTCCCAGTCCCCAAAAGACACTAAGGAAATCTCCACGGGAGCACCAAAGGTGATCCCTGTAGAGGAGGGGAGGACTGTGGCCTCCACCTCAGACATGGGGTAAGGGTAGGTCAGGCTGACAGCCTGTACTCCGAGTGCCTTACCTTTACACTTGGAGTCACCCCTTTTGTGATCCAGAGCCCCACAGTCCCAACAAGTGCCGGGAGTGCGGGGTACGGTACGGGAACCACCGGGAGCCTGCTTTGCAGGAGGTGGACCACTACTCTTATTCCCACCCACAGATGACTTATCCCCACTAGATTTTTGGGTCTTAGGAGAGGAGGGTTTAGGTTTATTCGACTGTGACTGCTTTTGGGACTCCTCAGCTTTCTGAGAGGCCCCCTTTTCTTTGTCCTTGTCCTTCCCACTGGAGTCCTTAGGGGACACCCGGTGGGAGACCCACTTGTCAGCCAACCTAGCCAGCTTAAAGGGATCCAAAATGTTCTGGTCAGCAACATACTGACGCAGCTCCAGTGAACAGGCTTCAGAAAAATGCTCAAAAAACAACAGGTGGGACAATTCAACAAAAGTTTTCACCTTGTAACCGTCAATCCACCCCATCATATTCATGTGCGCAGCACTCACCCAGTCAACCCAAGACACATTCTCTCTTTTCTTAAAATCCCTGAACCTTTTAAGGTATTGGGTGGGTGTCTTGCCAAACTTGGCAATCAAAGCAGATTTCATACACTCATACTGACCCCGTTCTTCCACACTCAGCTTCAGAAGACAGTCATATCCAGTTTGAGGCACTCTGCTTAGCAATCACTTAGCCCAATCTCTTTTGTCAACATCATGAATTGCACAAGCCATTTCAAACCCTTCAATCCATTGGAGGATATCAGAACCCTCCGAAAACACACCAGCCAAATCCTTCATAAATTTAGTGGCTGGGGACCTGACACTCTCACTGGGTTTCGCTGAAGTCTCCACTCGAGCTTTCTCTAGCGGGATTCTCTGACACTCAGTGTCCTTGTCTTTGAGTTCAAGATCCCTATTCTTGAGTTCAACCTGTTGAGCCAGCTCCTCTTTCTTAAACTCAGCATCTATTTCCAACTTGCGATATTCAAAGGCCAATTTCATCCTTAATAACTCAAGTTCCAAGGAATTGCTGGGGTTCGGAACAGAGGCAGCAGGAATGGCAGCATTCCCAGGAACAGATTCAGTAGAAACCCCAGGGGCAGAGTCCTCATTGATTACATTCCCCCCCTCATCAAGAGTTTCACCATCGGTCTGGTAGTCCCCCAGGGCAGCTATCAGCTCAGCCCTAGACTTATCCACAAAGTCTAACTCCCTGGCTTCACAAGCACTCTGGAGAGCCGCTAAGCTCATCCGAGTCAATTTACCATTCGCAATAGACTCCATTGCTTGTAATGCAGTTACTTTGTACACACCCAAACCTTAATCGAATAAAGTGCTGATATTTTGTAAGTGGCACGGTTATACACTGAGTCTTGAAACCATAAGCATCCCACTGCTGCCACCAGTGTAAAGACCGGTGGGGGTGTCTGTTCTTCCACTCTCTATATGGTAGAGGAGAGGCACAGAGGACCCCAGCCAATATTCTCTATTATTGGTAACGTAGTCGAGCAATCAAGGCCTAGCTTCTCAGGAGGTGATGCGGGCTGGTTCTTAAGTACAGTGTAGTCCCCGAACCCCCACAAAGGAATGTCCACACACTGTATTACTGAAAACACAGTCTTTATATAATTAATATTCAAAGGTATGTACACGATCACAATAACACACTTTGTACTTGGAAGTCAATAATGATAAATATATACACGTCTAGAGTGGTACCACTAATTTTATCAAATCTCATTAAAGTGCATCAACGGTACGGTTAAAATGTCACACAGATCAATAACGAGTAAACCAGCAATAGAGATAGGAAGGAACGTAAGATGGTTGAAACAATAGGCAGAATGCTGACCCCTACAGCTAGGCACAGTTCTGTGTGGAGATCCCCCCACCTGGGCAACCTGTAAATAAAGATATATAGCACAAGACCAGTCCAAATGTTCAATAGTCTTTCCTGTTAAGGTTTTACCCCCCCAATGTACCTGGTGGAGTAGAGTTCTCCGACGATGCACCGACCGATCCTTCTTGATTGCCTCCCTTTCAGGCGTGAGTCACGGGTCGTCGAACATCCGACGGTGAACAGGGTGAACTACGGCAGGGAAGTGCCAGCTTCGTTCCTAGCGGTGCTCGTCGATGACAGAGCGTCGGCGTCCTGCAAGGAAGAGGCATGCGGGGCACCTCGGTGACAATAGTTCTGGACCGCAAAGAGAGGATGAAGAACTATGGCCCAGCAAGGGCGTCGAGTCGTCAGCGTCTCTGCGGTCTGTAGGTGGCGGGAAACCCACCGGTGGATGCTCCTCAGCGCGTCAACGGTCGGGCCTTCTTCAGCGGGTGACGATGCAGACGAGAGCGTCCGATGATCAATGGAAGTTCTTAGACAAACGGGAGCACGGCGGCTCCGGTCGGCGACGGCGGTCATTGACAGTGGCGGACAACGGTCCGGGTGCTTCTCCTTGGAGTTCCGCAGCAGTCCCCGTATCGGGTCGGCAGCCTGTTGTAGGTCTGTCTACCAGGGAGAGTTAACAAAGATCAGCTGTGCACGATGGTCCCTCGTAGCTCGGGAAGAGGGCGCCTTACCAGGTCCTCTCTGGGTCGGTCCTTGGAGGCACAACAGCTTTCGGATTGTGAAGGAGAGCAACAGCAATTCTTCTCGTCCAGCAGGGCTTCAAAGTCAAGCGTTAGTTAATCCAGTTACTCGTCGTAGTGGACTTCAGCTTCTGAACACGATTCCTAGCAGTGAGAGGTCCCCAGATATACTGTTGATCTCCTATTCATTCCGCTGGGTCACACTCAAGCATCCAATCACGACTACGGGCATTCATGCAGGCAGGCAGCCAATCAGGCACACGAGGTATTCAGGCCATTCACTTCTCTCCAGACACTCACAACAAGTTATGTGTTTTGAGACATGTACCGAGTCATTCAACACTCCAAGCTGCATTCATACCGGTTTCGGGCAGGGTTGTCTCAGTTATTGTGTCAACCACCAGATACTAGACACCCACAACACAGAATGTATATTCGTCACACACTCTAGTCACCCAGGTCCCACCCACAGGAGGTACCCACACCATACATCACCGGGAAGGCTCCAGCTAGTCTGGCCGGGCCTTTACAACAACACCATATATAGCACTTCCACCCAACAGCCAGTCAGGGGGAAGGGACAGAGTCAGGGCTTCCCAGGACTTTGGGAAAACAAGGTAATGGGTAATAGAAAGCAAGAGGCCACCGGGGCCATCTTGTTTTCCATCAGGAATCAACTGATCCCAATGGCAGGGCCGGGGTATCCCAAAATGGAGGATACTCCACGCACCTGTCAAATTCAGCCTGGAGCTGCCACCAGCCCATACCCTGCTCTGTGGGCCACCCACAGGTGCCCAAAAACATACACTAGGGGCACAGGGTTGTACCCGCACCCATGGGTGCCATAGGGGTATCCCACGGGTCCGTTCACTAAACCAAAAGAAAGAGAGCTGCACCGCCAGGAGTCCCACATGAACTCCTGCGCGGAAAACACGACTGAACACACGATAAAAAGCAGTAAAGGACAAGGATACGGAGGCCCTGTCCCTCCGATGCATTTCCAGCATCACAAATACTTCCACACATTGGCAACTGTGTATGTTGCGCTACCTGACAATTTGAAGACAATTCTTGCCAAAAGTGTGTGTATCAGTTGTGATTACCCGAGCCTTTTAACGCAATCCATAATACCTATCAATGGTATGTGTAACTTGATATTTGATGGCACACCCTAGAGATGGTGAAAGTACTTGAACACATGATGACAAAACCTGCTGAAAAGTGTGGATAATTGGGCAAATATTGGAAATGTCATGACATAGGCCCTCATTACGACCCTGGCGGAAAGTGACTGACCTGACCGCCATAGCGTAAATAGCGTTTCCGCCATTGCACGACGGAGCAAAGTGCGGCTAATTCCGACCCATCGGGCACGAGCACTACGCCATGGCGGAAGTGCAAAGTCCGCGATGGCGGAAATGTCCCCAAAACGCCCCTCACCGCCGTCGTACGGCGCCCTAGGTGCAATTCCGCCACCCATCTTAGCGGTCACCGTAATGAGCGGCAATCGGAAAGTACGGTGACCGTAAATATACGGAAACGGAAGTAAAAACATGGGCCCGGAACGGGAAACAGCACGCCGTACACCTATAAAATCAGAATTCCCACACAACCATTAAAAATACTACCCTGAGACACATCCCAACCCGTCATCCACCCTAGTGAAAGCAATAGAAATGGGAAAAGTAGCGAAAAAAGCGTGCGACCGCAAGCGGCAGGTCCACTTCTCCCGTGAGGACCTCACCGTGCTTACAGAGACCCTCCAGGAGAATGCTGCCGTCGTCTTCTCGACGCAAATGACCAGGACGGCACTTGCGAACAAGAAGGCCATATGGGCCCTGGTGGCACAGCGGGTAAGTGCGGTGGGGACCGCACCCCGCAACCCACAGCAATGCAGAAAGCGATGGGATGACCTGCGGATACGCGTACGGAGCATACTATCCGCCAACCGTAACATTGCCACAGCTACCGGGGGAGGATCGGAATCACCCATCAAGTTGACCCCCTGGGAAGAAATCTGTGCCTCCACCATTGGAATGGAGAGCATAGAGGGAGTCGGAGGGATGGAGAAAGGAGTGCAGACATCCGAGGAATCCGGTAGGTGGGCCAACTAAAACAATGCTAAATCCACAATGTCCAATCATGTGAAGTACCATGTGTCCACATAGTGCAACAGTAACACATGTCCAGGAGAACGTCCACATACATTGGCCTGATAGCGCACTTTAAAACTCACATTAAATACATAAATAATTAAAAATCCTAAAAACACCCTCTATACGTGCAGCAGGCACACCCTAACTGCAGGCTGCAAAACAACTGCATCCTCAATCCACACAAAAATGAAACCACCTCCAAGGCCCCGACCCAAATCACCCTCAGGTACCACCCCAATGCATGTGATACATTGCCATTCCAATTTCAACAGACCCATTAATAACGCTCGCCCTCCTTTACTCCACCACAGGGTCCGATTCAAACGATGAGCTCCAGGACACCCCTACCAGCACACCTGCAAAGAGGGCCAAGACCAACGGCCAAAGACCCTCCACCTCAGCTGCACGCATCAAGACACGGCAGCAGCACAAATCAAGTGGCAGCACACAGGAGGGAACTTCAACAGGCACCCCAGCAGCCAGCATGCCCACAACAGCACCACCACAGGTCCCCCCAATGGATGCCACAGAAGGCACTGCTTCTGGTGGCAGCAGCACCATAGGTGACACTGCATTAATGGCAGCATGCTCCGACACAGAAGACGGGGATGTCGAAGTAAGATCCATCCATGACCTGTCTCAATCCCCCTGTTTGTTTCATCCCGTACACCATGAGGATACCACGCAGGGGCACCCACAAGACGACGACTGGCCATCCCCCACAAGCCCTGTGGCAAGGCAACATGAGGTGACCAGCCCCTCTGTGACACCACCGCAAATGGCCATGGCACAGCAGAGGCAACAGTCCCTCGACCAGGTGATCGTGCAACAGCAGCAACTGGCCACGCTCCTCAAGGACCATGCTGATGAATGTGGGGGTACTAAGGCAGCCATAGAAACATCAACTGAGACACTTAGGGCAGAAATGGAGAGAAGCACCGAGAGCCTGAGAGTACAAATGGAGAGAAGCACCGAGAGCCTGAGAGTACAAATGGAGAGAAGCACCGAGAGCCTGAGGGGGGGAACTGCATGCGACGTCCAAAGACGTATGTGCTGAACTTGCCGCTGTGCGCCGTGTGCTCACTGAGCTCTCACAAACCCTTAGGGACATGCATGGACGTGAGCAGGCAGAGACATCATCCGTTGCAAGTTCCGTCCAGGGCAGCCCCCAACGTAGATCTGGGAGGAACCTGCGCTCCACAGGCAGGGGTGCCCCTGATACCCGGAGAGGGGGCTTGCAATAGTGTCTGCCCACTGACAATGAGCATCTTCGGACACTGGTGTTCGGGGGGAGGTAGGAGGGTGGAGGGGGTGTGTTGGGCTCACTTGGGTGGGGGTCGATGGGGTGTGTAACATAATTTCACATATGCTATAAACAATGCACGATCATCCAATGAGATGTGTGGACATTGATCTTTGTGTACGAGGCCTTTATAGGCGTACAGTCCATATTGTGCATGTTCCAGACACACACAGTGCCACAAGTCCCGTGTCCATGTATCAGCCACCAGGCGTGAGTGCTAGAAGCATGAATCAATGAGAATCTGATGAATGTCACGGCCCTCCTGTGCCTCGCAGACTCCTTGAGGTGCTGCCACATCCCCACCCTCATCATGACCATCTTCAGGTGCTTGCAGTTCTGCGTCAGGGGGCATGGGCACATTTCTACGTACGCACATGTTGTGTAGCATGACACATGCCATGACCATCTTTGCAACCTTCTCATGGCGGTACAGGAGTGCCCCGCCAGACCTGCTGAGGCAGCGGAAACGAGTCTTCAGTAGGCCGAATGCCTGTTCTATGACTACACGGGTACGTGAGTGGGCATGGTTGTAGTCCTCCTCATGCTGGTTCTGTGGGTTCCGGAGTGGTGTAAGGAGCCATCTCTTCAGTGGATACCCGGCATCACCTGTATGTGGACAATAAAGGATGTTTGTGGAATGACATTGCTACGTACGCACCCCCCCCTTCCTGCCAGGTCATTGCCGCATCACATACCCCACATTATCATGCATGAAATGAGACTCACCGAGTAGCCAGGATCTGTTCCCTGCGTGTCGCTCCATGTAGCGTGGTATTGTAGAGTTCCTCAAGACCATAGAATCATGGGTTGATCCAGGAAATCGGGCACAACAATGTGTAAAGATCCTGTTGGAGTCACACACCATTTGTACATTAAGAGAATGAAATTGTTTTCGGTTGCGGTACTGGGCCTCCATGGCATGTGGGACGACCAGTTCCACATGGGTGCAGTCGATGGCACCAATGCAACCCGGTATGCCGCCAAGTGCATGGAATCCCACTTTTGTGTTCGTAATTTCCTGCTCCGAGCGTGGTAG